>NC_136130.1:3496595-3629095 GCF_965212315.1 Lampetra planeri | reverse complement strand
ATGGAGAGAAGGAAAGTGCGTGGGATGATCGCTGTTGTGGTGCGGTGGTGGTGCTGGCCATTGGCCATTCGGGCCCGCAGCAGAAATAAAGGTGGGCCCCAACTCCACCACATCCCCCACACCCCCCCCCCCCACACCCCCCTCCCCCCATGAGAGATATAGAACGGATATATATTTTTTGCGAGATGAGAGAAGCAAAACAGACGGGACGGAGCGTGTGGTGAAATTAACGGGCGGAGATGGATTTGGATGAAAGATGAGGGACCGCCGGACAAGCTCGAGATGAAGTCACACTTGTTAATTGTCGTTTTATGTTGACGAGGGGTTTCGTGTTCGATCTCTTTGGCTCACCAACAATGTGTTGTTGTTGTTCAGAAGCCCCCCCCCACCCCCCACCTTGAGCTGCTGAGTTTGCTTATGGCGAGTACGACCCCCTGGATGGGTGTGCTGAGGGGCATCCGTGACGGTCGTGTGGGACAACAGAGGGCTGGTACCACTGTGAGCCTGGGTTCAGCTGCCAGCTTCTCAAGAGTTGACTGGGGGGGGGGGGTCTCAGGCCACCCTTTCAGAGATGATAATAATAATAATAAAACGACGTGCAATGGATGTTATTATTTAACTCAATGTTGCCTAGCACCAGTCTCAGAGCTGTACACGTCTATGCTGCATCGTGGACACGCGGAGGACTGCCAATGCTGGCGGAGGGGGCTTCACTCGAGAGCTCTTTCGCAGTGTCCAGATATCTTGCCGTGCAAGCTCACTGTGGCGATCCCGTCTACACGACTGGGTGGACAAGGGGGGTGATGAACAAACTTGACCCATGCTTCCACTGCCGTGCCGGGAGATCAAACCGGTGACCTCCGCAATCAGTATTTGTGCTGGAGGAATCCGACGAGCTACGAAGCGCTTTGTTCACAGACGTCGCATGTGCTGACCGCTGCGCCCCGTCTACCGAGCGGTGTTGAGTAACAAAGGTGGCCAACCAAAGTGATTTTAGAAGTCGCTCTGTGCTCCGCAGAGCCCATTTACAGGAAATGAACACCGCCGCTGGCAAGTAGCGGCAGCCTGTATTTCAATACGGACAGCTGCCCATGATTAAAATAGGCTTCCTAAGTGCGGCAAGTTGATGGAACTCGGCCCGGTCACCGACTTGTCTGCACTAAAAACCCATTAGAGTATATTACGCTTCGTCTTTGCACGCAAACGTGGCTCGTTCCATTTTCAAGAACTCCATTCCCCGCTGATTGATATGACATTTTCTCACGGGGCACCAAGGCGCTTCTTCAGCACTGAAGCTAAGACCCGAGGCCCCTCTGCCGGTCACCTGCAGGACTAAGGCCTCCCCACGCCGTGTGTCGGTTGCGAGGGGGTTGTTTGACCATACTTCACCGCGCTGGTCAGTGCGGCCCGGCGAAAGCGGTCGAGAGCAGCGACCGGTTCGGATGTCACCCTCCAATGTGATGCCAGCCGTAGCCAGGGATCGAACTCGGGTGGCTAGGTTCGCAGCGCCACTTGCGAACTGTTTCCACTAATTAAGTAAGCGCACGGTCCAGTACACGTACAGGGCACGGTGCACGTACAGCGCTTCCTTTCTAGATCCACTGCTGGATGAGAGCCTCTGTTATAGCCTCTGTTTTAGGCGATGCGGGTTTGTGAAGACGGGTGGGGGGGGGGCATAGACGAGCGAGCACAGTGCAGTACAACAACAGATGTTGTTGCACTCTCCTGCATGCCCGCCACATAGTCCCCGTGGCAGCCACCTGTGATAACGTGTGTGCGTGGACGAAGGTAATATCCAGGCTCAGCACTCGCTTGGCTTTCGAGGCCCGGTGAGATTTGGGCACGTTCTGTGTGTGGATTCTGTCGCGGGCAATGGACGCCGCATTTCACCTTGAGTGTCCGTGCGGTGTTAACGATCGCTGTGCCTGCCTACGTTGTTAATCACGGCGTTACTATCGAGGACGGACCTCGGCTCTTAGACGGGGGTGAATTTTACACGGGCGTCAATTTTATACGCGAGTGAATATTACACGGGAGTGAAATTTACACTGGAGTGAGTTTTACAATGCAGTGAATTTTACACTTCATGTGAGTTTTACAATGTAGTGAATTTTACACTGGAGTGAATTTTACGCTGGAGAGAATTTTACACTGCAGTGAGTTTTACAATGCAGTGAATTTTATACTGGAGTGAGTTTTACAATGCAGTGAATTGTACACTGGAGTGAGTTTTACAATGCAGTGAATTGTACACTGGAGTGAATTTCACACGGGAGCGGATTTCGCACGCGAGCGCATTTCCCGCAGCCGGAGCGCTCGTGAATAATTCACCGCTCGCAGCACCAGCGGCGCGTTGTGCGAGAGCGCGTTCCGACAAGCAAAGAGACGCGCGTCACGTCTCTCTCTTTCCTTTCTGAGAGCGTATGTTGGCGTCGGCGTGACAAATCGACGATGTCAACTATGCAGTCACCACCTCGGGTGAAACACACTCGTCCCAGAAATTCGCGAGCTTCCTAATTAATGGCAGCGGTGCGGGCGTATTTTTTGGGGTCGGCGCTGAAACCGCAATGAACGTTGCAGCGGGTTTTTTTGTGTGTCATGTTCACGGTGTTATTAATATTATTGTTCCGCTTGTTGACACGGGAACGCATAATTTGAGTCTAAATACTGCTTTTTTCAAGAGGGTCCTGTGAAAGTTTCGGAGTCGGGGAAAAGGGGTGTGGGTGACACAATGTCTTTGTGTTTCCCACGAAAGTAGTTTGCGAGTAATTTCAATTAAAAACTTTCAAATTTTGACAACGACGGCGGCACACAATGGGCCAGTCACCTCGAATGACGGCCAAGGGGGTCTTTGTCGTCCACCCTGGTTACAACGTCCGCGTGCGTTTTTCTCCGATCCCTCCGGTTTTCCCCTCTCCACATTTAGAGTCGATGTGCATTTAGAGCATTTGTCTGCTGCTATAAATGTCCACGTGATAAGTCACTTCGTTGAGCTATCGTTTGTGATCGCCAGGTCGCTTCTGAAAACGAGCTAGATAGCTCAGTGGGACCTTACCGGGTAAAGTAACAAAAACATTGTTGAGTTAGTATTTACCAGGGCGGTATGCCGGATTCAATCCGCGAACCTTTTGAAAATGCGCTACCGCTGGTCCATGACGCGGAGAGGATCGTGATTTAAATTTACCGTAACTCTGTAACTGTGCTGTATTTAATTTGCGCTATGTTCGGCGTTGTATCATTGTGTGCGTGTGTGTGCTTTGCCGTACGTCCAGTACAAATAAAGGTGATCGTACGCACCTTAACGTTCTTCAGCTGCAGTTCACTGGACGTAAACCTGCCATAAATCTGCGACGGTTATAGCGCACATGCCGTCAGTTACACGATGAATAATCCACTACGAGACCGATTATGTCGTATAACTACCGTGCGGTCAATTACTCCGAAAACAACTTTTGGACACGCGCTATTTTTTTTACAGGCAAAGCACTTTTTTTTTGTTCCCCCTATTTTTGATTCTTGAAATGTGTTTTTGAAATACGTGACCGGGATAGATATGCAAAATCAATCGAACGACTATGATCACGTTACTACTCTTTGGTTCTTTCGGTGAAGTCACGTAGAAAAAAATTTAATTAAATAATAGAATACGACGTTTCGATTGCAACACAAGCAATCGTCATCAGGTAGAAAACAAACCTAGTGAACTTAGAAATATAATGCGATACAACACAGAGAGTCGGCTAACGCAACAGTCAACACCCTACCTGGTTGATTACGTTCTTGCAAAGATTGCTAAATTTGAGAGAGAGAGACAAAACACAGACACGGAGACACACAGACAGACACACAAGCAGAGAGAGACAACACAGAGACACACAAAGAGACACACAACATAGACACAAGAAAAACAACGCCTCTGTGTCGAGGCCTTAAATAGAGAGAGAGGGGCAGAAAGAGAGGGGGGGGGGGGGAGTAGAAAAATTCGCATGTCAATGAGAGAGTTGTGTGGAAATCAAACCCCGTAGCGGCAAAGGGAGAGAAAGAGCAAATGGACCCATACAAGCCTGGTACATTTTTGAGAGAGAAATAGGAAGTTTGAGAAAACAAACTTAGTAAAATGTTGTAAATGGAATGCAATACAACACAGAGAGTCGGTTAACACGCAGTTAACGCATAGCCTGGTCGAATACGATCTTCCAAAGATTGCAGTCACGAAAGCTTCAAATCAAAGATGATCACATTATGAAAAAAATAATTCTCCAAACGGACGATTCAATTATCGTGGGTCTTCTACGGCGCGACGTACACATCGTAGTCTCGCAGCCTCACCAGACCGTGCGCACGCCGCGTGTATCGCGATCAAGTGTCAATTTCACGTTCCTACGGTGGGTACCACTTATAACAAAGTTACAGCCACCGCGAATCTTGCTGCCACATTGACCTACATGTATTGCCAGTCACGACCGCCTAATTCATTGACAAAACCCAGTTTGACGCAGCGAGGTTCCTTTGTGTATCTGCATGTTGAACTTCTTTCGCACCGTACGTAGCCAATTGTGCTCATCGTGTGCGTGTTCAGCCATCGCTCTACTTCCTGCCGTGTGGCTCAGCGAGAGAACGAGCGCCTCGCACTCACCACCGCTCCCCAAAGACAAAGCCACCCCGTATAGTCTTCACACGCTGTTGGGGCAAGTGCTGTTTGCGAGCACCATATGAAGGCAGGGACTGTGGCACACGAGGGGGTGGGTGGCCAGCACCACGCCCGGCCGCCTTTGTTTACCCAGTGACGATGTTTTTACACACCGCACCAGGTACTCATTTGAGGCTGAGTCGACCTATGGGAGACGCAGGACCGGTTCAGATAATCGTCACCGGTGTTGGTTGTCTGTCCGTGAGCAGGAATCGAACTCGGATTGCCGGGTTAGTAGCGGCAGCGTGCTAACCGCTGCACCACCACTCCCCAAGACGAAATCAAATCGTTGCATGGAACGAGAGAGGACGCTGGATGGATGGATGGAGGGGGAAGAGGAGAAGCAGGAGGTGGAAGACTTCAGGGCCGCATGTGGCGAGTGCGCTGGCGTGAACACGTGGGGGCTAGGGGACATTGGGAGGTGTTGATGTCTCGCCGAGACGTCAATCATTCCCCTCAATCCGAAGCTACAGCGGAAAGCAGAGCCTCAGGCTCAAGGGCACGCCAATTGGCCGTGCACAGTTAAACGGTGTCGCTGCGAGGTTCTTTTTTGTATTCTTCCATAGATAATGGGCACGTCCACTTGTGTTCTCTCTCTCTCTTTGTCCGTATATGAACAGAAATGGCAGGACGGAATTCATCCGGATTATAACGCAAACTTTTGTAACCTGTAATTGAAAGCAAAAGTTGTGGGTGCGTTTTTTGTTTTAATCCAGTACGCGTGTGTGTGTGTGAGAGAGACTGGTTCTGGGATTCTCCTAGGTCGACTCTGCCGTAAGTGAGTACGTGGTGCTGTGTATGTCACTGTATGTATGTTCAACTTCTTTCGCATCGTATGTAGCCAACCGTGCTAATCGCAGTTGTGTAAACATCGCCACTAGGGAGACAAAGGCGGCCGGGCGTGGTGCTGGTCACCCACCCCCTCGAGTGCCTTGCCGGCCTTCATGGATGCTCGCTAACAGCACTTGCTCCAACAGTCCGTTAAGGCCACACGGGGGAATCTTAGTTTTTTTTTTTGCGTGAGCCACCAAATTTTGCATAACTTTATTGATGTCGAGCACACATGTGGGATGCGTCGTACTTTCAGGAGCACCTTATAAGTCAGAGGAGATGGTGTATGACGTACGTTGTGGCAGAGCAGGGCAACGTACCCTCTCCACACTCTCAAGGGGCCTCTGTAGAGATGTCTTGAGTGGACGCCTTTCCTATAAACACCGCATCGCGCTTCCAGATGCCCAAACGAAGTTCAACATACACACGAGGATAACTCATCGCCCAGGGTTTTTACAACGGATGCATTCACGAAATCTGAAATCAATGTAACAACATTGTGAGACGATGGATTGAGCCTGCCTGCGGATTGCATCCAGCCACGTAGAGATGTCAGTATCACCCCCTGGTCTGTCGCTCATCTTTCACCGCATCGCGCGCTTTAAGATGCGCTTCTGCGGCCGTCTGGAATGCTCTTCCTTCCGATATTAGGAAGCCACTTGGAGCTATGCGCTTTTAAATCATCATCTAGATTGACGAACTTATTTCTTTACGACTGCTTTTTGTGTTTAGTTTCTTGTCCTTCCACCACACCTCTGATTAGCGCGGTTGGCCATGTATGGTGTGAAAGAAGTTCAAATACAAAGAGAAACAAAGACAAACATCTATAGACGCCTTGTACACGGCCTCTTGATATGCTCCTGTATTCAGATGCTTTACAAATTAAAATTTACGACAACTATCATAATATGTCATAACTATGAATTGTGAAACTAGATTCGAAGCTTTCGTGACTGCAAAGAGTATTAACTGTGAATAAAATGTTAAGTAATTTTTTTTATTTATCGATCGATCTGTTCCAATGGCCACCATGCCAATGCTAAAGGGCATAGCTTTCAAATTCACAGATAAATACTGCTTTTTGCCTTCAGTTTGTTGTCCCTCCCCCGCACCTCCGGTTAGCGCGGTTGGCTACGTAGGGAGCGAAAGAAGTTCAGCATTACATATATATTGGACGTTATCGAGTGGACCCAGGTCAGGATGGGGAGCATCGCGAGAGCCGGTGTCTCGCAGGCAGAAGTGGCACACCACACATCGACCCCCGAACCCAAAGCTGACCCCGATCGATGGAGGGGCACGGAATGTAGGGAGAGGTAAAGGCGCAGCCATGCAATTTCCATCCTCACGCCACTGCTGGCAGAAAGCCCCCCCTCCCACCACGAGAGGAGAGCTCAAAGAGAGCTCCCCGCTGAACTTCTCTGTATGCTGAACTTCTCTGTATGCTGAACTTCTCTGTATGCTGAGCTTCTCTGTATGCTGAACTTCTCTGTATGCTGAACTTCTCTGTATACTGAACTTCTCTGTATACTGAGCTTCTCTGTATACTGAGCTTCTCTGTATGCTGAACTTCTCTGTATGCTGAGCTTCTCTGTATACTGAACTTCTCTGTATACTGAACTTCTCTGTATGCTGAACTTCTCTGTATACTGAACTTATCTGTATACTGAACTTCTCTGTATGCTGAACTTCTCTGTATGCTGAGCTTCTCTGTATGCTGAACTTCTCTGTATGCTGAACTTCTCTGTATACTGAACTTCTCTGTATACTGAGCTTCTCTGTATACTGAGCTTCTCTGTATGCTGAACTTCTCTGTATGCTGAGCTTCTCTGTATACTGAACTTCTCTGTACGCTAAACTTCTCTGTATACTGAACTTCTCTGTATACTGAACTTCTCTGTATGCTGAGCTTCTCTGTATACTG
The DNA here is from genome assembly GCF_965212315.1 of Lampetra planeri. Lineage (NCBI taxonomy): Eukaryota > Metazoa > Chordata > Hyperoartia > Petromyzontiformes > Petromyzontidae > Lampetra > Lampetra planeri. Next base: position 3,621,653 of record NC_136130.1, on the reverse strand, counting down.
AACTTCTCTGTATACTGAACTTCTCTGTATGCTGAACTTCTCTGTATGCTGAACTTCTCTGTATGCTGAGCTTCTCTGTATGCTGAACTTCTCTGTATGCTGAACTTCTCTGTATGCTGAGCTTCTCTGTATGCTGAACTTCTCTGTATGCTGAACTTCTCTGTATGCTGAGCTTCTCTGTATGCTGAACTTCTCTGTATGCTGAACTTCTCTGTATACTGAACTTCTCTGTATGCTGAACTTCTCTGTATGCTGAACTTCTCTGTATGCTGAACTTCTCTGTATGCTGAACTTCTCTGTATGCTGAACTTCTCTGTATACTGAACTTCTCTGTACGCTGAACTTCTCTGTATACTGAACTTCTCTGTATACTGAACTTCTCTGTATGCTCAACTTCTCTGTACACTGAACTTCTCTGTATGCTGAACTTCTCTGTATACTGAACTTCTCTGTATACTGAACTTATCTGTATGCTGAACTTCTCTGTTTGCTGAACTTCTCTGTTTGCTGAACTTCTCTGTTTGCTGAACTTCTCTGTACGCTGAACTTCTCTGTTTGCTGAACTTCTCTGTTTGCTGAACTTCTCTGTATGCTGAACTTCTCTGTTTGCTGAACTTCTCTGTTTGCTGAACTTCTCTGTATACTGAACTTCTCTGTTTGCTGAACTTCTCTGTTTGCTGAACTTCTCTGTATACTGAACTTCTCTGTTTGCTGAACTTCTCTGTATGCTGAACTTCTCTGTATACTGAACTTCTCTGTTTGCTAAACTTCTCTGTATGCTGAACTTCTCTGTTTGCTGAACTTCTCTGTATACTGAACTTCTCTGTTTGCTGAACTTCTCTGTTTGCTGAACTTCTCTGTATACTGAACTTCTCTGTTTGCTAAACTTCTCTGTATGCTGAACTTCTCTGTTTGCTGAACTTCTCTGTTTGCTGAACTTCTCTGTATACTGAACTTCTCTGTTTGCTGAACTTCTCTGTATGCTGAACTTCTCTGTATGCTGAACTTCTCTGTTTGCTGAACTTCTCTGTACGCTGAACTTCTCTGTTTGCTGAACTTCTCTGTTTGCTGAACTTCTCTGTTTGCTAAACTTCTCTGTTTGCTGAACTTCTCTGTTTGCTGAACTTCTCTGTATGCTGAACTTCTCTGTACGCTGAACTTCTCTGTTTGCTGAACTTCTCTGTACGCTGAACTTCTCTGTTTGCTAAACTTCTCTGTATGCTGAACTTCTCTGTATGCTGAACTTCTCTGTTTGCTGAACTTCTCTGTTTGCTGAACTTCTCTGTATACTGAACTTCTCTGTTTGCTGAACTTCTCTGTTTGCTGAACTTCTCTGTATGCTGAACTTCTCTGTATGCTGAACTTCTCTGTATGCTGAACTTCTCTGTATGCTGAACTTCTCTGTATGCTGAACTTCTCTGTATGCTGAACTTCTCTGTATGCTGAACTTCTCTGTATGCTAAACTTCTCTGTATACTGAACTTCTCTGTATGCTGAACTTCTCTGTATGCTGAACTTCTCTGTATACTGAACTTCTCTGTATACTGAACTTCTCTGTATGCTGAACTTCTCTGTTTGCTGAACTTCTCTGTTTGCTGAACTTCTCTGTTTGCTGAACTTCTCTGTGTGCTGAACTTCTCTGTTTGCTGAACTTCTCTGTACGCTGAACTTCTCTGTTTGCTGAACTTCTCTGTTTGCTGAACTTCTCTGTATGCTAAACTTCTCTGTATGCTGAACTTCTCTGTTTGCTGAACTTCTCTGTTTGCTTAACTTCTCTGTATACTGAACTTCTCTGTTTGCTGAACTTCTCTGTTTGCTGAACTTCTCTGATTGCTGAACTTCTCTGTTTGCTGAACTTCTCTGTATGCTGAACTTCTCTGTTTGCTGAACTTCTCTGTTTGCTGAACTTCTTTGTTTGCTGAACTTCTCTGTTTGCTGAACTTCTCTGTTTGCTGAACTTCTCTGTATAATGAACTTCTCTGTTTGCTGAACTTCTCTGTTTGCTGAACTTCTCTGTATACTGAACTTCTCTGTTTGCTGAACTTCTCTGTTTGCTGAACTTCTCTGTTTGCTGAACTTCTCTGTTTGCTGAACTTCTCTGTTTGTTGAACTTCTCTGTATGCTGAACTTCTCTGTTTGCTGAACTTCTCTGTTTGCTGAACTTCTCTGTATGCTGAACTTCTCTGTTTGCTGAACTTCTCTGTTTGCTAAACTTCTCTGTATGCTGAACTTCTCTGTTTGCTGAACTTCTCTGTTTGCTGAACTTCTCTGTTTGCTGAACTTCTCTGTATGCTGAACTTCTCTGTTTGCTGAACTTCTCTGTACGCTGAACTTCTCTGTTTGCTGAACTTCTCTGTTTGCTGAACTTCTCTGTATGCTGAACTTCTCTGTTTGCTGAACTTCTCTGTTTGCTGAACTTCTCTGTATACTGAACTTCTCTGTTTGCTGAACTTCTCTGTTTGCTGAACTTCTCTGTATGCTGAACTTCTCTGTATGCTGAACTTCTCTGTATGCTGAACTTCTCTGTATACTGAACTTCTCTGTATGCTGAACTTCTCTGTATACTGAACTTCTCTGTATACTGAACTTCTCTGTATGCTGAACTTCTCTGTTTGCTGAACTTCTCTGTATACTAAACTTCTCTGTATACTGAACTTATCTGTATGCTGAACTTCTCTGTATGCTGAACTTCTCTGTATACTGAACTTCTCTGTATACTGAACTTCTCTGTATGCTGAACTTCTCTGTTTGCTGAACTTCTCTGTTTGCTGAACTTCTCTGTTTGCTGAACTTCTCTGTATGCTGAACTTCTCTGTATACTGAACTTCTCTGTTTGCTGAACTTCTCTGTTTGCTGAACTTCTCTGTTTGCTGAACTTCTCTGTATGCTGAACTTCTCTGTTTGCTGAACTTCTCTGTTTACTGAACTTCTCTGTATGCTGAACTTCTCTGTTTGCTGAACTTCTCTGTATGCTGAACTTCTCTGTTTGCTGAACTTCTCTGTTTGCTGAACTTCTCTGTTTACTGAACTTCTCTGTATGCTGAACTTCTCTGTATACTGAACTTCTCTGTATACTGAACTTCTCTGTTTGCTGAACTTCTCTGTTTGCTGAACTTCTCTGTATGCTGAACTTCTCTGTATGCTGAACTTCTCTGTATACTGAACTTCTCTGTATACTGAACTTCTCTGTATGCTGAACTTCTCTGTATGCTGAACTTCTCTGTTTGCTGAACTTCTCTGTTTGCTGAACTTCTCTGTTTGCTGAACTTCTCTGTTTGCTGAACTTCTCTGTTTGCTGAACTTCTCTGTATAATGAACTTCTCTGTTTGCTGAACTTCTCTGTTTGCTGAACTTCTCTGTATACTGAACTTCTCTGTTTGCTGAACTTCTCTGTTTGCTGAACTTCTCTGTTTGCTGAACTTCTCTGTTTGCTGAACTTCTCTGTTTGCTGAACTTCTCTGTATGCTGAACTTCTCTGTTTGCTGAACTTCTCTGTATGCTGAACTTCTCTGTTTGCTGAACTTCTCTGTTTGCTGAACTTCTCTGTTTGCTGAACTTCTCTGTATGCTGAACTTCTCTGTATACTGAACTTCTCTGTTTGCTGAACTTCTCTGTTTGCTGAACTTCTCTGTTTGCTGAACTTCTCTGTATGCTGAACTTCTCTGTTTGCTGAACTTCTCTGTTTACTGAACTTCTCTGTATGCTGAACTTCTCTGTTTGCTGAACTTATCTGTATGCTGAACTTCTCTGTTTGCTGAACTTCTCTGTTTGCTGAACTTCTCTGTTTACTGAACTTCTCTGTATGCTGAACTTCTCTGTATACTGAACTTCTCTGTATACTGAACTTCTCTGTTTGCTGAACTTCTCTGTTTGCTGAACTTCTCTGTATGCTGAACTTCTCTGTATGCTGAACTTCTCTGTATACTGAACTTCTCTGTATACTGAACTTCTCTGTATGCTGAACTTCTCTGTATGCTGAACTTCTCTGTTTGCTGAACTTCTCTGTTTGCTGAACTTCTCTGTTTGCTGAACTTCTCTGTTTGCTGAACTTCTCTGTTTGCTGAACTTCTCTGTATAATGAACTTCTCTGTTTGCTGAACTTCTCTGTTTGCTGAACTTCTCTGTATACTGAACTTCTCTGTTTGCTGAACTTCTCTGTTTGCTGAACTTCTCTGTTTGCTGAACTTCTCTGTTTGCTGAACTTCTCTGTTTGCTGAACTTCTCTGTATGCTGAACTTCTCTGTTTGCTGAACTTCTCTGTATGCTGAACTTCTCTGTTTGCTGAACTTCTCTGTTTGCTGAACTTCTCTGTATGCTGAACTTCTCTGTTTGCTGAACTTCTCTGTTTGCTGAACTTCTCTGTTTGCTGAACTTCTCTGTTTGCTGAACTTCTCTGTTTGCTGAACTTCTCTGTTTACTGAACTTCTCTGTTTGCTGAACTTCTCTGTTTGCTGAACTTCTCTGTTTGCTGAACTTCTCTGTTTGCTGAACTTCTCTGTTTGCTGAACTTCTCTGTTTGCTGAACTTCTCTGTTTGCTGAACTTCTCTGTATACTGAACTTCTCTGTTTGCTGAACTTCTCTGTATGCTGAACTTCTCTGTTTGCTGAACTTCTCTGTATACTGAACTTCTCTGTATGCTGAACTTCTCTGTATACTGAACTTCTCTGTTTGCTGAACTTCTCTGTATGCTGAACTTCTCTGTATGCTGAACTTCTCTGTATACTGAACATCTCTGTATGCTGAACTTCTCTGTATGCTGAACTTCTCTGTTTGCTGAGCTTCTCTGTATGCTGAACTTCTCTGTATACTGAACTTCTCTGTATGCTGAACTTCTCTGTTTGCTGAACTTCTCTGTATGCTGAACTTCTCTGTATACTGAACTTCTCTGTTTGCTGAACTTCTCTGTATGCTGAACTTCTCTGTATGCTGAACTTCTCTGTTTGCTGAACTTCTCTGTTTACTAAACTTCTCTGTTTGCTGAACTTCTCTGTATGCTGAACTTCTCTGTTTACTGAACTTCTCTGTTTACTGAACTTCTCTGTTTGCTGAACTTCTCTGTTTACTGAACTTCTCTGTTTACTGAACTTCTCTGTGTGCTGAACTTTTCTGTGTGCTGAACTTCTCTGTATGCTGAACTTCTCTGTGTGCTGAACTTCTCTGTTTACTGAACTTCTCTGTTTACTAAACTTCTCTGTTTGCTGAACTTCTCTGTATGCTGAACTTCTCTGTTTACTGAACTTCTCTGTTTACTAAACTTCTCTGTTTGCTGAACTTCTCTGTATGCTGAACTTCTCTGTTTACTGAACTTCTCTGTTTACTGAACTTCTCTGTTTGCTGAACTTCTCTGTTTACTGAACTTCTCTGTTTACTGAACTTCTCTGTGTGCTGAACTTCTCTGTGTGCTGAACTTCTCTGTATGCTGAACTTCTCTGTGTGCTGAACTTCTCTGTTTACTGAACTTCTCTGTTTACTAAACTTCTCTGTTTGCTGAACTTCTCTGTATGCTGAACTTCTCTGTTTACTGAACTTCTCTGTTTACTAAACTTCTCTGTTTGCTGAACTTCTCTGTATGCTGAACTTCTCTGTTTACTGAACTTCTCTGTTTACTGAACTTCTCTGTTTGCTGAACTTCTCTGTTTACTGAACTTCTTTGTTTACTGAACTTCTCTGTTTACTGAACTTCTCTGTTTACTGAACTTCTCTGTATGCTGAACTTCTCTGTTTACTGAACTTCTCTGTTTGCTGAACTTCTCTGTTTACTGAACTTCTCTGTTTACTGAACTTCTCTGTTTACTGAACTTCTCTGTTTACTGAACTTCTCTGTTTACTGAACTTCTCTGTTTACTGAACTTCTCTGTTTACTGAACTTCTCTGTATGCTGAACTTCTCTGTGTGCTGAACTTCTCTGTTTGCTGAACTTCTCTGTTTACTGAACTTCTCTGTTTGCTGAACTTCTCTGTTTACTGAACTTCTCTGTTTACTGAACTTCTCTGTTTACTGAACTTCTCTGTATGCTGAACTTCTCTGTGTGCTGAACTTCTCTGTTTACTGAACTTCTCTGTTTACTGAACTTCTCTGTTTGCTGAACTTCTCTGTTTACTGAACTTCTCTGTATGCTGAACTTCTCTGTGTGCTGAACTTCTCTGTTTACTGAACTTCTCTGTACGCTGAACTTCTCTGTTTACTGAACTTCTCTGTTTACTGAACTTCTCTGTTTGCTGAACTTCTCTGTATGCTGAACTTCTCTGTATGCTGAACTTCTCTGTATGCTGAACTTCTCTGTATGCTGAACTTCTCTGTATGCTGAACTTCTCTGTACGCTAAACTTCTCTGTACGCTAAACTTCTCTGTATGCTGAACTTCTCTGTATGCTAAACTTCTCTGTACGCTAAACTTCTCTGTACGCTGAACTTCTCTGTATACTGAACTTCTCTGTATGCTGAACTTCTCTGTACGCTAAACTTCTCTGTATGCTGAACTTCTCTGTATACTGAACTTCTCTGTATGCTGAACTTCTCTGTACGCTGAACTTCTCTGTATGCTGAACTTCTCTGTTTGCTGAACTTCTCTGTTTGCTGAACTTCTCTGTACGCTAAACTTCTCTGTATGCTGAACTTCTCTGTTTGCTGAACTTCTCTGTTTGCTGAACTTCTCTGTATGCTGAACTTCTCTGTACGCTGAACTTCTCTGTTTGCTGAACTTCTCTGTATGCTGAACTTCTCTGTATGCTGAACTTCTCTCTTTGCTGAACTTCTCTGTATGCTGAACTTCTCTGTTTGCTAAACTTCTCTGTATGCTGAACTTCTCTGTACGCTGAACTTCTCTGTATGCTGAACTTCTCTGTATACTGAACCTCTCTGTATGCTGAACTTCTCTGTATGCTGAACTTCTCTGTATGCTGAACTTCTCTGTTTACTGAACCTCTCTGTATGCTGAACTTCTCTGTATGCTGAACTTCTCTGTATGCTGAACTTCTCTGTATGCTGAACTTCTCTGTATACTGAACTTCTCTGTATACTGAACCTCTCTGTATGCTGAACTTCTCTGTATGCTGAACTTCTCTGTATGCTGAACTTCTCTGTATGCTGAACTTCTCTGTATACTGAACCTCTCTGTATGCTGAACTTCTCTGTATGCTAAACTTCTCTGTATGCTGAACTTCTCTGTATGCTGAACTTCTCTGTATGCTGAACTTCTCTGTATACTGAACTTCTCTGTATACTGAACCTCTCTGTATGCTGAACTTCTCTGTATGCTGAACTTCTCTGTATACTGAACTTCTCTGTATACTGAACCTCTCTGTATGCTGAACTTCTCTGTATGCTGAACTTCTCTGTATGCTAAACTTCTCTGTATGCTGAACTTCTCTGTATACTGAACTTCTCTGTATACTGAACCTCTCTGTATGCTGAACTTCTCTGTATGCTGAACTTCTCTGTATACTGAACCTCTCTGTATGCTGAACTTCTCTGTATGCTGAACTTCTCTGTATGCTGAACTTCTCTGTATGCTAAACTTCTCTGTATACTGAACCTCTCTGTATGCTGAACTTCTCTGTATGCTGAACTTCTCTGTATGCTGAACTTCTCTGTATACTGAACCTCTCTGTATGCTGAACTTCTCTGTTTGCTGAACTTCTCTGTTTGCTGAACTTCTCTGTATACTGAACCTCTCTGTATGCTGAACTTCTCTGTTTGCTAAACTTCTCTGTATGCTGAACTTCTCTGTATGCTGAACCTCTCTGTATGCTGAACTTCTCTGTTTGCTGAACCTCTCTGTATGCTGAACTTCTCTGTTTGCTGAACCTCTCTGTATGCTGAACTTCTCTGTTTGCTAAACTTCTCTGTATGCTGAACCTCTCTGTATGCTGAACTTCTCTGTATGCTGAACCTCTCTGTATGCTGAACTTCTCTGTTTGCTGAACCTCTCTGTATGCTGAACTTCTCTGTTTGCTGAACCTCTCTGTATGCTGAACTTCTCTGTTTGCTAAACTTCTCTGTATGCTGAACCTCTCTGTATGCTGAACTTCTCTGTTTGCTGAACCTCTCTGTATGCTGAACTTCTCTGTTTGCTGAACTTCTCTGTTTGCTGAACTTCTCTGTATACTGAACCTCTCTGTATGCTGAACTTCTCTGTTTGCTAAACTTCTCTGTATGCTGAACTTCTCTGTATGCTGAACCTCTCTGTATGCTGAACTTCTCTGTTTGCTGAACCTCTCTGTATGCTGAACTTCTCTGTTTGCTGAACCTCTCTGTATGCTGAACTTCTCTGTTTGCTAAACTTCTCTGTATGCTGAACCTCTCTGTATGCTGAACTTCTCTGTATGCTGAACCTCTCTGTATGCTGAACTTCTCTGTTTGCTGAACCTCTCTGTATGCTGAACTTCTCTGTTTGCTGAACCTCTCTGTATGCTGAACTTCTCTGTATGCTAAACTTCTCTGTATGCTGAACCTCTCTGTATGCTGAACTTCTCTGTTTGCTGAACCTCTCTGTATGCTGAACTTCTCTGTTTGCTGAACCTCTCTGTATGCTGAACTTCTCTGTTTGCTGAACCTCTCTGTATGCTGAACTTCTCTGTTTGCTAAACTTCTCTGTATGCTGAACCTCTCTGTATGCTGAACTTCTCTGTATGCTGAACCTCTCTGTATGCTGAACTTCTCTGTTTGCTGAACCTCTCTGTATGCTGAACTTCTCTGTTTGCTAAACTTCTCTGTATGCTGAACTTCTCTGTATGCTGAACTTCTCTGTATGCTGAACTTCTCTGTATGCTGAACCTCTCTGTATGCTGAACTTCTCTGTACGCTAAACTTCTCTGTATGCTGAACTTCTCTGTATGCTGAACTTCTCTGTACGCTGAACTTCTCTGTATACTGAACTTCTCTGTATGCTGAACCTCTCTGTACGCTGAACTTCTCTGTTTGCTAAACTTCTCTGTACGCTGAACTTCTCTGTTTGCTAAACTTCTCTGTACGCTGAACTTCTCTGTATGCTAAACTTCTCTGTATGCTGAACCTCTCTGTACGCTGAACTTCTCTGTTTGCTAAACTTCTCTGTACGCTGAACCTCTCTGTATACTGAACTTCTCTGTATACTGAACTTCTCTGTATGCTGAACTTCTCTGTATGCTGAACTTCTCTGTTTGCTGAACTTCTCTGTACGCTGAACTTCTCTGTACGCTGAACTTCTCTGTATACTGAACCTCTCTGTATGCTGAACTTCTCTGTTTGCTGAACTTCTCTGTACGCTGAACTTCTCTGTATGCTAAACTTCTCTGTATGCTGAACTTCTCTGTATGCTGAACTTCTCTGTGTGCTGAACTTCTCTGTATGCTGAACTTCTCTGTATGCTGAACTTCTCTGGAGGAGGGGAGCTCGGCCTGCTCTTCCGCGCAGTCCAAGAAGTCGTGGAGGGGGTGGGAACGCCCACGCCTGACCCCACACCACCTGCTCATCAACTGACCTGTGGCGGACAGAGGGAGGAGCGATTCGAGAAAAATGCCCCTCCCCCTCATCCCCATTGTTTCAACTAAAACTAACAATTTTTTTTATTTTACGAGGTATGGGCCAACTGAGCTATGTAGTTATTTTTCAGAAGCGACCTGGCGATCACAGATTATAGCTCAACGAAGTGGCTTATCACGTGGAAATGTACAGCAGCCAAACACTCTAAAGGGACGTTGATTCTAAAGGTGCAGGGGAAAGCCGGAAGACCGGGAGAAAAGTCCGCGCGACCACGGGGAGAGAGACATTCAAACTCCAAATATACAGCAGCAGCAGGCGTCAGGGTCGTGATCGAATCCATGACCTCCTGCATACCAGGCGAGGTAGTTAACATCTCCTGGCCACCGTGGCTCCCCTGCCGCCCCGGGAGATGGAGTCAAACCGGCGGCCTCTGCATTGCAAGTCCGGTGTCACCACGTGTGCTTGCAAACGTGATTATTTTATAAATTAACTTCTGAAGGCTCTTCTGACATGTCCTGTCGTTCATTCCCGATGGAAGTTGCAATGGCTATAATAAGCCGGTGGCAAAATGCGAGATGGACAACGTTTTCTAAGTTCGTGTTGATGTCCGGCAAAGGTTTGCCGCTCGATGGCGATACGACGACGCAACATCCCCCCCCCTTGTCGTCGGCAACCCGATGCCTGATGAAAGGCTAGCAGAGGCCTTCATCCAGCAGTGGATATATCGTGGCTGCTGCTGACGACGGTGATTCATTCACTTATTCGCGGCACGCCCTCGGATGACTTTTCACGTCATTCACCCTCAGCCCCTTGTCAATCAGCGCATTGTCGGAGGAAGGTCACGTCGCCATGCCATCGTCAGTCACGGGGTTTTTTGTTGTTTGTTTGTTGTGACCATACTTAATTTGGAGCTTTCGTGACCGCAGGGATTACTCTTTGATTCTTTCGGTAAAGTCACGTATAAAGATAAAATAATAAATTAAATAATAGCATACTACGACGTTTCGATTGCAACACAAGCAATCATCATCAGGTATAAAAGAAATAGCAACACAAATCTAACCAGAAAACTATAGACAGACATATAAGCAGACGGATATCACAAAGATACAGAGAGAGAACACGCATCGGCACAAAGAGAGAGATCGTCTCTGTGACGAGGCCTTAAATAGAGAGAGGGGGGCGGGGGCGGAGAGAGGGAGGGGGCAAAGAAAAAATTAGCATGTCAATGGGTAGGACGACGTGTGGTACGGTACGCAAGCTTGAGCTTGTCTTTTTTCTCTCTCTCTGGGTTTTTGTTTTCTCTCTCTGCCAGTGTCCTCTCTTTGGAATTTTCACACTTAAATTCTAACTTAGCAATCTTTGAAATACGTAATCAACTAGGCTATGCGTTAATTGTGTGTTGGCCGACTCTCTGTGTTGCATTACATTACATTTCGATATTTTGCTAGGTTATTTAATTTTAGTGTGTCTCTCTCCCGTTCTCCTAATTTTCAAGCTCGCGTACCGTACCACACGTCGTCCTACCCATTGACATGCTAATTTTTTCTTTGCCCCCTCCCTCTCTCCGCCCCCGCCCCCCTCTCTCTATTTAAGGCCTCGTCACAGAGACGATCTCTCTCTTTGTGCCGATACATGTTCTCTCTCTGTGTGTATCTTTGTGATATCTGTCTGCTTATATGTCTGTCTATAGTTTTCTGATTAGATTTTTGTTGCTATTTCTTTTATACCTGATGATGATTGCTTGTGTTGCAATCGAAACGTCGTAGTATGCTATTATTTAATTTATTATTTTATCTTTATACGTGACTTTACCGAAAGAACCAAAGAGTTACCATACTTCACCACGCACTGTGCTACGTTGGTGGTGTGGTCCGTGAACACTGCCCGCTGCTGTCCTGGTTGTGTTAATCCAGGCCTGGCGGTCAATTCCACCGTCTAACTGGGGGGGGGGGGGGGTTGGAATAAATCTATATTTTTCGGGAGAGTGATCATCAAAGTTATTAACCCAATAGCGAGAAACATTCATACGACGCCAGTTATCAAGGTGGTGGAATCATGCCGAATGACCGGCACCTGCATTCGATAATCCCATTACGGCAAAGCGACATCGATAATTCATCAAAACTGATCATCATTAGCCACGGTCAATCCACTGCTGGACGAAGGCCTCGCCAGGCTGCAGCCACTTCTCGCGACCCCACGATGCCTTGCACGCGAGCGAATTCCATATTCCGTTGCTCCATCTCCTTGGCGCGCGTGCTCTAGGATGCGTCATACGTAGGCTTGTTCTCTGTGTTTCTTTCCCTCCTCCTCCTCCAAAAAACGAGATTGTTTCGTCTTCCCACTCCTTACGGACCTTCGACGCAGCGCGTGCAATTAACCGCCGGGCTCGTGAAGCGAATGATCACTCCCAACCCCTTTGCGCTTCTGCGTTCCATCTGGCCTCAAAGTCGCCGTGACTTTGGAGCTTGCAGCCGAGCAGCGCACGCCCGGTCCAGGCTTCGCGTGCGATGAACAACAACAACGACAAGCAACACGCCCAACGGTTTGGTCAACGCTGCAGCGTGACCTTGCTAGAAGGGGGCGTGGTGCGGGGGGGGTGGGGCACGACGCGGTCAATGTGTGAGACAAACTTGAAGCGAGCATTAAGCGACGAGCGCGATGAGTGGCGGCTCGCTCTGCTTGTGTCTGTCCACTCACGTCTGTCCACGCGACGGGGCTGGCTTTGGTGTTGCACCTCTGAATCTCTGAAGTAGTCCAGTGGCTTGGAAGTGGGTATGGGGCTGGAGGCAGCAAGGGGGTTGATGGATCGTGATGAGATGGAACATTTAGCTTTAACGTCACAGTCGCTACGTGGGTGAGCTACGGTCCGTGCTGCAGCGAGGCCTCTTCGGATGCGCGTCGACTCTGCAGCGCATAGCTCCGGTCGGCGTGGGCCCCCGGTGCAATGGGTGACACCGGGAGGCCTCAAGCCAAAGCCGCCCTCGCCCCCCCCCCTTCCCTTAGAGCCGGCGCCTGGGCAGCCGTCTCGCAGTTGCACCGCCTGCACACTCGATGGCCGCTGCCGCCGCCGCGATGGAGAACGGGGGACCCCGACTCGTCGTTGGGCGAGACCCGATCACCCCCCAACGCTGGGTGGCGATTTGAGTCGCCGCTGCGAGTCGTGATGCGACACAAAAACAAGCGACACGCGGCGAGTGTCGGCGGAGGTCTCTCACTGACGGCAGCAAACGATGGCAGCCGTGAGCGTTAGAAATAAAAATAAAAACCCATAATCCTGGAGCAGGAGATTAGTGCTGGATGCGGCAGTCACGTTTGCAAATGTGATTTGTTACTTTGATCCTCACCTGCTGTGTGTAGCGATAGTCCAATGTCAATGTGGAAGCTTATTGAGGGACTACGTATGTGCAGTGTTATCTTGGTGTGGTCTGGGATGGCTTTTTGTTGTTGTTGATTTTGACGCCTTGCTCACTTTTGATACATCAAAGTGAAACATTGTTACGTTATTATATTTAGTGACTTGCTCATCTTTTTTTCTCTATTTTTCACTACTATCGTATTATTGTGTATTGTTTACTGCTGTAACTTACTGACCCGCCCATACCGGACATCTCATCATATTCTTCCAGTCAAAGTAAAGATTCTGATTCTGATTTTGTTTCATAGGTTACGCTCTGCTGATGAGCATCAGAAAGTTGAAATCGGTCCAGGGTTTGTTGCAGAAGACCAGTCCGCGAAGCATTTTGATTGATGGATTTTTTTTGTAATCAATGATTCGCAATCCACCAACACAAAGCATGATGATTTTGAAATATCTCACGGTGAAGTATTTTATGTTGTTGAATTTAGGACATGCACGAATCTCTATACAACCCATTAACATTTGTCCCCAAAGTGTTGCTATCACTGGCGTGAAGCCGTGCTAACTGATGCGCACTCATACATTCATGGTTTCATACATGTCGAAGCCCTTGACACACATTTGCATATGCGCGTGCATGCGTGCGCATGGTTTTAGTAGGGAGCGGTAGTGCAATGGTGAGCGCACTGTGCTATGAACCTGGCGACCCAAGTTTTATTCCCGTGCACGGCCAACATCAGTGAAGATTATCTGGATTGGTCCTGGGCCTCGCCTAGGTCAACTCAGCCTCAAATGAGTACGTGGTGCGGTGTGTAAAATCATCGCCACTGGGAGACAAAGGCGGCCGGGCGTGGTGCTGGCCACCCATCCCCTCGTGTGCCGTAGCGGCCTTCATAGGTGCTCACAAACAGCACTTAACCCCAACAGTCTGTTAAGGATATACAGGGGATCGTTGTCTTTGTATTATTTTGTGACTGAGCTGAGGCCATCAACCCGCCGCATGCCGGCTTAAGACCTCAATATCATCACAATTGGTTGGAGACTGGAACACAAAACACGATTTCTTAGCCATGCCAGCTCAGTGAACTGACGAGGTATTAGGCACTTTCCTAACACGAAGGGCGACATCCCAACTGTGTGTGGCCCAAGATGAAAGTTGTTCACCACCAGCTGGTATAAGTGGGTAAAAATCACAGCCTTTGTCCAGGCCAATGTTACAATAAGCTGAAATCTCAGCGTGGAGAATACGGGGATAATGCACGCTCATCGTGGATCGGATACTGCCCATGTGTATTGGTCAACACACTGGACTTGTAATCCAGAGACACCGGTTTGAGTCATCCCCGGAAAGTTGCAACAACGGTGCAAGCTTCTCAAATCCCTCCACCGCTATCCAGCCTGATGTATAAATGGGTGACACCACAGTTGGTTGATCAGTGGTGGGCTAAACTGTGGGTACTGCCACCTTTTTCAAGATGTCTGACCATACTCTTAGGTTCGTTCGGTAAAGTCACGTAGGTATCAAAATAAAATAAATTAAATCACGACGCTTCGATTGCAACACATGCAATCGTCATCAGGTGGGAAAACCACAGCAAGAACATATTTTTTTACTGAAGTGGGAGAGAGATGCCGTGGTAAGAGGTTATATAGGTAAGAGAGGGGGGAGGGGCAACAAGGGGAGTAGGGGGAGGGGGTAGGGGGAGGGGAGCGTTGCGTGATCAGCATGGAAGAGAGGGGCTCTCTGAGAGCTTCCTCTATTGAAGGCCTTTCCGCCAGCATAGGTACAACAAAGAAATTGCAGGGCTGCTGCTTTATATTTTATATTTGTCGCACAGGCAGAGCAGAATAAAGGAGAGCGTGGTGACCTGAGCGGGAAAAGTGAAGAGTGCTCACTCTGAGCATTCGACTCCAAAGGGAAGGAATCTCGCCAAGGATCATTTGGTGACGAAGATTGCGAAGGTGCAGATGAGCAAAGAAATTAGGGCATGGTATTGATGTAATAGAATAATAATCATCTCCAGCCCTCTGTCAATATACCGCAGAATGGGGGATCCCCACGTCGTGTTCGTCACGGAGAGTTGTTTGGCCATACTTCACCATGCCCATCAGCGTGGGTTGGTGGAGGTCGAGGGGTCGGGCCCGGCTTGATGTTCGCCGTGACAGGGAATCGAAGCGTGGGTCGCCGGTTCAGAGCGCAGCGCGCTATAACCACTGTGCCACCGCTCCATGATTTGATGCATTATTCATTCCTGTAATCGTTCTCGCGTATTGTTTCCAGATTGTTTATGGGAAATCAGTAGCAATGCATAACGATTGACATGACGTGGCAGTCAGTCAGCAGTGGATAGAGGATGATGATGGTTATTAAAACGGTGATGAGCAATGAGTAATTACATACCTGATGATGATAACACAAGCATGGTCACGATTATGATGTCATTCTACCATCTGTTACAATAATGGCGTTTAAGATCATTCATAAAGGTGATGATCATGATAACAGTATTCGACAACTATGGCCACGATTATGATGTCATTCTACCATCTGTTACAATAATGGCTTTTAAGATGATTCATTACGGCGATGCTGATAATGATGACGAGTTTGATACAGGCGACGAGGACAAGAAGCATCATCGCGTGATCATACCCGGTGATCTGAAGCTGATGTCATAAGTGAATTATGATTTCACGTTGATGATGATGATGGCTTGGATGATTATGACGATAAGGATATTAATTATAATGCGTTTTACAATGATCATGAAGTGGAGGAGTTTATGACGACGATGATTGATGGCTTTGGTGGGGATTTGTTTAACGATGGCGGTGATGATGCTTACGCATCCATCCCCAGCAATAGGGGGTCTGCGTTTAAATTTAAGAATCGATTCCTTGCGGTCCCCATGCTTCCCGTCACATCTGCATTATCTCTCATTTTGTGTGGCTTATTCAGTATTGTCGTCCTTTTTGGTATCATGTATGGCGAGCATCACACTCAAATCAACGCATTCTTATTACGAATATGAGCCAGGAATGTGTGTCACGCGCGTGACGTCACTCCACATGAGGCCCCCCCCCGCGTGACGTCACTCCACATGAGGCCCACCCCCCGCGTGACGTCACTCCACATGAGTGGGTGGATTTTTACACGAACGCAGAGGAAGGTCGAGCTGAATATAATATGACGTTTCTTTACAGAAAGTGACGATAAAATATAAATCTACGCTGCACAGTGCTACATTCGTGCGTGACGTCACATGCCCGCGTGGAAATTTACACTAATGCACAAGAAGGTCGCACACTCCACATGCCGCACCCCTCCCCTCATTAATAATCATGCGCGGGTGACGTCACTCCACATACCGCACCCCTCCACAATTACCATTAACGGGTGACGTCACTCCACATGGGGCAACGCCCCCATCCCCCCTCATTAATAATCACGAGCTGAACAATTTTTCTATTGAATATTTCAGATGTACTGCAATAAATGGACGGGAAAACAAGCTAGTAAGTTAGTTACACCATTGGAACCTCATTTGCCAGTAAAAAATATGATAATTGGGTTTTTACCCTTCTATCTGGCAACAAAACTGACACCTTCAAGGACAGTGCATATATTATCAGAGTTATGTTTTTTTGTTTGCATTATGACTGCAGGTATTGTGGTCTATGCAAACATGACTCCTTGTAAAAAAAGGTGTCAGTTTTTGTTGCCAGATAGAAGGGTAACAAAAACTATTATCAAGCTAGTAAGTCTAAGAGTTATGTGTTCTTCTCTCTGCCTACTCCTGTCCCTTTCTCTCTGTCTCTCTCTCACTCGTGTCCGCTTGGTCTCTGCTCCCTGGGTCACAGAAGGCGATCGTCACGGTCACGTGAGCGCGCGCGACCGTCATTCGGAGGATGACGCTCCGACAGTCGTTGGCATTTTGTCGTCGTTTTGTCGAACACATAACAAGTCTGACGATGACCATGCCGACGATGCGTGGTAGACGCAGACGAACGCTACAACAATTCGACGCGCAGGCTTTCGCGACCCATATTATTTTCAGATTAACATGTAAGACCTCAAAACAGGAAAGCTTCATCACAATTCTGGCAAATCGCCTGATGAAGCTGGTTGTAACCACGAGTGAAACGTCGCGGTTCACGAACTGTAAATGTTGCGGGTTTACTCTCCAACACACAACCCGGTGGTGCTGAACTCGGAACTAATTTGCACGTTTTGTTCACCTGCCAAACCTTAGGGGCCGTCCATAAATGACGTCACGCGATTTTGGACGATTTTTGACCCCCCCCCTTCGTCACACGGCGTCACAAAAAGTCAGACCCTCCCCTCAAATATGACGTCACAAAGCTCTGCCCCCCCCCAAAAAAAAACATGCTTCAAATCGCTTTAAACTATTGTCATTGTAGTGCGTATTTAATGTGGCGCTGTACTCTGATGTTGTAGGAGAAAACATTTATTAAAAAGTCTATTTAATTAAGTAGAACGTGTTGTCTATCTTTATTTAAAGTTGCGCATTTTGATGTGACGTCACATTTATCACCCCCCCCCCCCCTAGTCACACATCGTCACAAATGTCTGACCACCCCCCCCCCCAACGGACGGCCCCTTGCTAAATGGCTGCGCCGTGTGATGGTGGGTTAACGACACATCTTTTTTTTTTAACATCGACGCGATCTAACCCAACAGTAATGCCGTGACAATCGACGCATCAAATCCTCTCCCAGCAACAATTCCCCCTTGTGCCGAGCTCGGCTCCACCCTGGCAAGCGGCGTCGCGGCAAGGAACGTCCGCGCTGCGACGGACCAACCACCGAATGTGTGGCGAGCATCAGACTCAGGCCAAATGGACCTTTCCCAATTGGGGAATATGCGGGGGGGGGGGGGCGAGCCAAACGCCAGCTGCACTTGGCTTTCTTTGTTGTTGTTAACGGATCGCTCCGTACGAGAGTATTCATTAAAACGTCCGAGGAGTCGGTGCAAATGAGCCTGCGTGTGGATTAGCATAAGGGAAGGGTTTATGTTGCTGTGTGTGCGTGCACGAGCAAACTGCGGGGCAGTGGTGCGATGGTTCGTGTGCTGCTGCTGCTATGAAGCTGCTCATCCAGGTACAATTCCTGGAAGCGTTGTTGACTGCAGGGGTTTGCTCTTTAATCTTCCAATGACTTCCAACGCATGAGCTCTTTCCATCTGTCCGTACATAACGTGGATCACTTTAATTCTCGCGAAGCTAATCTCGTATGAACGAAACTTTGGAAAACTGGCCACATTTATCAAAGAGTTTTGCTCAAACGTTGCAAACTTAACCCACCAATGAAAAGAACAACAGTATTGGCTGCTCTGCGTTTCCACGCGACGATAGACCACTTAGTTCAGCTACCATTCGCGGCCAGGTCGCTTCTGAAAAACAGCTGTACGGCTCAGTGGGCCTCACCTGGCAAACTAAAATAGTGAATCGTAGTAGTTAAGTGACTGTGTTTGTTGTTTGTGAGAGATTGCTGGGAATTAGTATCCGCTACTCTCCTTAGTTGAACTGCATGAAGGCCCATCGTGAGTCATTATTTACGGCCCTTCTTACACGTGACCGTGTGGGAGAGCTCATTGAAAGGCATTTATTGATGTATTTAGCCATGTGGGAGCTTGTAGAGTGATTAACCACCAAATTGTTAGGTTTTTTTTTCTTCATTTCAGCTTGTAAGACAATTGGTAACGTGACTGGAAGGTGTTACCTACACCTCTGGGCCTCCCCTAGGTCACCTCAGCCTTAACGTTAACACCTCGTGCAATGTGTTACTGCTCGCGGTGGAGAGAGAAAGGTGGCCATGCCTGGCGCTGGCAACAGCTCCGCTTTCATGTTCATCGTTTATAGTTTAGTTCAGGGGTTCTTAACCTGGGGTGCACGCTGCATCCGCTGTGGGTGCGAGATGCCCTTTCTGGGGGTGCGAGACATGGCCAGGTTTCTTTAGAAGGTGAATCATCGACAACACAAACTAAGCACGGACACGTAAGTACAACTACTTTGTTTCATCAAACCTGTGTATTTATTATCATCAATTTTTTTTTACGATTGAGAACCAAAGGGTTGCATGCTGCAGTAAAGGTTTAGAACCACTTGTTTAGTTTCATGTGCCGTGCCAGCCTAACAGAGCTCGCAGATGCAATACATCGTCGCCTCGTCACAGAGACGTTCTCTCTCTGTGTGGCTATGTGTGTTCTCTCTCTATGTATCTTTGTGATATCTGTCTGCTTATATGTCTGTCTATAGTTTTCTGGTTAGATTTTTGTTGCTATTTCATTTATACCTGATGATGATTGCTTGTGTTGCAATCGAAACGTCGTATGCTATTATTTAATTTATTATTTTATCTTTATACGTGACTTTACCGAAAGAACCAAAGAGTGACCATACTTCACCACGCACTGTGCTACGTTGGTGGTGTGGTCCGTGAACACTGCCCGCTGCTGTCCTGGTTGTGTTAATCCAGGCCTGGCGGTCATTTCCACCGTCTAACTGGGGGAGGGGGGGGGGTTGGAATAAAATCCCAATTTTTCGGGAGATTGATCATCAAAGTTATTAACCCAATAGCGAGAAACATTCATACGACGCCAGTTATCAAGGTGGTGGAATCATGCCGAATGACCGGCACCTGCCTTCGATAATCCCATTACGGCAAAGCGACGTCGATAATTCATCAAAACTGATAAGTGTAATTATTTGACCAATCTTATTTATTATTTGACAGACAACTATTACAGGTGTACCATGTTTACCATGTTCACCATGTTTAGTTGTCACAAACCATAACAAAGGCTCACCCTCTTTAGCCTCACCCTACCATATGAATAAAAAGTGTGCTGTACTTGGCCCTTCCCCCCTATCCAACCATTATATAAACGGAGTGGTAGCTCCTGCAATCTCTCATTTACTTGATACAGCTGTCGTGGCTGTGACGGTTCCACCTGAAGACGGAAGCTTGTGTTTCCTCCGAAACGTCGTGATTTTTATTTTTTAGTTTTATTTAACTTTTATTAATTTTAATGTTTTTACCTACGTGACTTTACCGAAAAAACCTAAGAATATGAATCCTTGCAGTCACGAAAGCTTCAAATCTAGAATTTACCGAAAGAACCAAAGAGTAGATGCAATACAATCTGTGCGACTGAATTGGGGTACGTGTATCTGTTTGAGCTCCCAAATTCTCCTTTGCCATGAAAATGAATAATACCATTTGCGACATTGACAAACTGGGGTTAATTAAACAGACACGGGAGTGAACTGGTGTGGTGGTGGGAGTCGTCGAAGCAGTTAGTTCGCACTCACCATTGCGGGCGACTGGTGGACTTGACAACAGGCGTCATCCCGTCTCTGTACAGGCTCCTGGTCTTGCTGAAGTTCACGAGGTTGAAAATCGCGCGCTGCGCTCACAACAGCATTCAAGTGGGGGGGGGGGGGGGGGGGGGGCACGAAACGTCAGTTAAGTACCGCCATCAAGTTCCATTCGCAAAATAAACTTTCTTCGGTTAACATGTCGGTCGCAATCAAAAGTGTCTCCATGACCAAACGAGCGTTGGCATTGGCCCACAGCAGCATCAATCATCACCACCACCACCACTACCAGCAGCACCATGGCCTGTACGTTGACAGCCCTTGGACCAGTGGTGTAAATTCCACGTTTCTATGGCTTTGACAGTTGATGTTCACCGCACTGTTTCGTCCGTTGTATGTATGTTGAACCTCTTTCGCATCGTACGTAGCCAACACTCGCTAATCAGAGATGCGGCGTAAGGACGACAAACTAAACACAAACAATAGTTCTACAAAAACGAGTTTTCAATCTAAACGATTTAATAGTGGACAGCTCCAGTGGCTTCCCGATATCGGAAGAGCGTTCCAGACGGCCAAAGACGCGCATCTGAAAGCACCGCGCGTGACCACGTGTACAGCGCGTGGCACTCCTGCACCTGGTAAGATAAATATTATATATATAATTGTTTTATTTGTATATTTTAAAGTTATTTGTTTACCTTTCCTATACTTTGCACTCCTATCGTGTTTTTGTGTATTTGTTGTTGACACGTTCTGACCCCGTGCCCCTAGTGGACATCTGTGCAAAAAGAGCTTCATAGCTCACGGGATTTCTTTAGGCTGAGCTGCACACACGTGACACGCCAGTCACTCTGCGGCATCGTCTACGCACGAGCTTGTTCACCCAGTCGCCTTTGTCTCACCGGCGCTGATGGTGACACTCGGGACTGAGGCCCAGAGGAGGCCCAGCACCGATGTAGATGTCCCCCGCCACGGGTGTTAGCCTTGGCCAGGAATTGGAACTCAGAAGGCTGGGAGCACAGGGCAGTGTGCTAACCACTACATCGACAATCTTGAGTTGAAGCTTTCGTGACTGCAGGAATCCATACTCTTTGGTTCTTTCGGTAAAGTCACGTAGGTAGAAAAATCATAGATCACGACGTTTCGATCGCAACACAAGCAATCGTCATCATGTGGGACAACCACAGCAAGAAAAACTGCTGAAGACCTTCACACACAACAGAAGACCTTCAGCAGTGTTTTCTTGCTGTGGTTGTACCACCTGATGACGATTGCTTGTGTTGCGATCGAAACGTCGTGATCTATTATTTTTTCAACTACATCGCCACTTGCAACAGCGCACACAACACACACAAGCACACACATAACACACACAACACACAAACACAACACACACACAACACACAAACACACACATGACACACACACACAAAACACACGCACAACACACACACAACACACACACATAACACACACAACACACAAACACACACAATACACACAAAACACACACACAGCAAACACACAACACACACAAACATACACATAACACACACACCATACAAACACACACCACACACACAACACACATAACACACAACACACACACAACACACAAACACACACAACACACACACCACACAAACATACACACAACACACATATACAAACCACATGCACAACGCACACAACACACAGCACACACAACACAAACATAGGCCGTTGAGGCGTGCATTGTTGGCAAGCCCGACCGTGGCCAGCACCAGTGGAGAGTGAAACCTGAACAGGTCCCAATCTCGACTCAGCGTCACATCGACACCGTGTGTGGGGTGTGAACCACTGCGCTTGGGAGACGAAGGCAGCCTGGTGGAGTCCAGCTCACGCAACGCCCTCGTGTGCAGTCCCAGCCCCCATACGTGTCCACACCACACACACATAGACAGACAAAGATCCCCGTATGGCCTGAACAGACTGTTGGGGCAAGTGCTCCTTGCGAGCACCTATGAAGGCCGGCACGGCACACGAGTGGGTGAGTGGCCAGCACTACGTCCGACCGACTTTGTCTCCCCAGGGGCGATGTTTACACACTGCACCAGGTATTCATTCAAGGCTGAGTTGACCTAGGGGAGGCCCGGGACCAGTTCACATAATCGTCACTGGTGAACTCTGGTCGCCAGGTTCGTCGCGCAGGGCGCTAACCGCTACACTACCGCTCCCCACACTATCCATGCGTACAAACACACCACGTGCACCCGCCACACGACATACGCGCATTAAGATTCAGCAGTGGATTCAGGGGAGCTGACCGTAACGATCGCGAGCTCATTAATACGTACGTTGTGGTACATCAAGCGAATGGTGGATAACGCATCTGCTGTTGGCGAGCGAGCGAGCGAGGGATCGAGCGGAGGGGCTCCCCCAGTTTCCCCGTCGCGACTCCACGCGCCACACCAGACACCAGCCGGGGCTTGACATCGCCAGCCAGCGATGGACACGATGGCCGTGACCCATTCCCCGCTGTTATGCGTGTTGAACTTCTTTCGCACCGTACGTAGCCAACCGTGCTCATCGGGGACGGACAATAAACTTAAAACACAAAACAACAGTTTGAAAGAAATTCGTTTTAAAGCTAGATTTAAAATTGCTTAGCTCCCAGTTGTTCCTTAATATCGGAGGGAAGAGCATTCCAGACGGCCGCAACATCGCACCTGAAGGCTCGCCGATGCAGTGAAAGATGTGCGACAGACCAGGGGGTGACGCTGACATCTCTACGTGGCTGGATTCAATCCGCAGCAGACTCAATCCATCGTCTTACAATGTTGTTACATTGATTTTAGATTTCGTAAATGCATCCCATTACAAAATCCTGGGCATTAAGTTATCCTTGCATGTGCGCTGAACTTCTTTCCCACAGTACGTAGCCAATCGTGCTGATCGGAGATGCGGGGGAAGGACAGCAAACTAAACACAAAAAGCAGTTTAAAAGAAATTAGTTTTGCAAACAAGATGTAAAAGTGCGTAGTTCCAGTGGCTTCCGAATATCGGAATATCGATTGCGCCGTCGGGAGCCGCTCTGGCCACCAGCTGTCAGCATCGGGACACCGCTAGCCACGTCTGGTTATCGATGCCGAGATCCGGACACCGGACATAATACATCGAGATGTCGATAACGCTGTTGAGATTCTAACGACCGCTACAAAGAAGGCCCCTCGTCCAGCGTTGAAGTGCCAAAGGGATGTACATATGCAATAAATAATAATACTGACACCAACACTAATGTTACTCTTTGGCTTTTTCGGTAAAGTCACGTAGGTAAAAAATTAAAACAAATTAAATCACGACGTTTCGGGCGCAACACAAGCGTCCTTCTTCAGGTGGGGACAACTGAGCGAAAGCACGAAACGTCGTGATTTAATTTATTTGAATTTTTTACCTACGTGACTTTACCGAAAAAAGCAAAGAGTATGAATCTTTGCAGTCACGAAAACTTCAAATCTAGAACACTAATGTTATTTATCTATTCAGTAAATGTTTGTTACACTTCTTTCGTAACATACGTAGCCAACCGTGCTCATCAAGATCCTTCCAGACTATCACGAGAAACCCCCACGATGCACACGAGGTGGTGACACCTCAACAATCCGCACAGGCGGGGCAGGAACCCTCTTGCTGTGCTGCCAATCTTCGGGTCACTTTGGAGCCCCTGCCGGATTGGGACTTTCACGAACATTCGTGATCCACCAACCCTTGCCTCCAAAGTGCCACCACGCCTGGCCACAATATGACCTTCCCCGTCTTAATCCAGAGGTCCCACTCCCGCATAGGGTCGGCAGCCCGCATGTTCTCTCTCCGTGTGCGCAGAGATCCGCGGACTTACTCAGAGACCCATCGGCTCACATACACTTACACAGTAGATACATTGACATTGAGATCCATATAATTACATAGAACACCATATTCATCAATAACACTGCCTTAAAATGAACAAATATGTACATATCAGAATAAGAATATGTATTCATACTGGAGGAATCCGATGGGCTACAAAGCTCTTTGTCAGATATGTGACGTTTCGGGCAATGGACCTTCCTCGTAGCACTGATGTGTTACAGACAGATGTGTTGAGGGTTTTGTTAATTGTGTTCTGCGCGACAGCCAATGCAGCATCACAAAATAATCTGCTTACTTTTGTAGAACCCACGCCCACTTTTATAGACAACCATAGACTAACATACACTTAACATGGTCCATGGGGATTTACATAGAACACCGTAGACTTACATAGAGAACCACAGATTTGCTTTCGCGATCCATAGACTTCCACGTAGATCCATAATGCTCTTTGATATTCTTGCACGAGGTCAGAGACGTTGGCTTTCTGTCGCCATGTGACTTTTCTAACCCTCTGCCTCTTCTCTCGTCACATCCGCTAAGCCCCGCGGAGAAAATTGATCTCGAGATTGTCAGGTGCGTGACGACGAAACTTGACGTTGGGTCTCAGGATGTTAACCACCTCGCCCGGTATGCAGGAGGTCGTGGGTTCAATCCTGACCCTGACGCCTGCTGTATATTTGGAGTTTTCGTGTCTCCGGGTTTTGTTCCTCTACATATAGAATCAATATTTCTTCAGGGTATTTGGCTGCTATACATTTCCCCGTGATGATGCACCACTTCGTCGACCTATGATTTGCGATGGCTAGGGTCGCTTCTGCAAAAGAGCAATAGGTAGCTCAGTGGGGCCTTACCTGGTAAAAAAAACAATATAAAAAAGCACGGTAAGATTTAGTTGAGAAAATGTGACAGCCACACTCCAACGTGGTTGTGATGTCTGGATCTCAACAGGGGGTCGGTGGCCCCAGCTGGCTCAACCGGAGGGCAAGCATCCAAACTCGACAAAGTCAATCGCTTTTATTGTCACACATCTGGCTGGAAGGGGTGGGGGCGAGGGGGGCGAGCGGTAGCAATGACGGCGCGAATACTGCACTGTGAATCTAGCCCACCTGAGTTAGATTCCCGTTAGAGCCGTCCCCGAGGAGTAGACGGGGAATCGGGACGACCGCCCTGGGCCCCGTGCTTTGGGGGGACGGGCGGGGCTGCGCTTCGAAGTCACGGTGTTAGATGTAATGCTTCCGGTGTAATTTGAAGGCGTCGGGGTTGGAGGGGGGGGGCACACGGTGTGGAAGTTGCCCCAGGACCCTTACCCCCGCAGTAGAGGGCCTTAATTCCAGGGCACGGCTAACATCTGTGGCGAGAGAGTGATCTCCGCTAGCTCGGTGGGGCCAGCGATATACATGCGTGCTGCCCTCGCCCCCCCCCCACTACCCTATGCTCGTGTAAGTCTGCAGGCACACCACTTGTGACACTGACCATATTCGCAAATGTGGTTGAAATAATTAAAACCCAACTTGATTGCTATATTAGAACCGGGAGTGAAGCGGTGATCCAGCAGTTAAGGGCACTGCCGTTACGAACCCGAGTGACGCGAGTTCGATTCTCCGGCCACGGCTATCATCAGTGGCGTGTGATATCCGAACGGCTCACGGGGGCCCCACCCCGACTTCACCCGCCACCCCGCCCTGACGAGTGTGGTGAAGTATGGTCAAACAATCCCCCACGACCGACGAGGCGTGCGAGAGGTCTCTGATCCAACAGTTGATTAGACGACGGACTTCAAATCGTTATTAGCGTATAATGACGCAGCCGACGCATTGGCCATCGCAATGTGACTTACGTATCACTGCAGGGCCATTTAGCCAGGAGGAAAAACCCTACGTCCGATTTCGTGCGGCTCACTCTGTTTAATCAAACGCATCGGATAATCAACCGTGGCGGCTTCTGACAGCTGTAACCGTTCATGAATTCCTACAGCCACTGTGCATTCCATGGATTTGACAAAGGGCTGTCAATTATATAGATGTCAAAAAAGCACGCAAGTGATCGAATTTGGCTGCAAAGCGCCCCACGCAGCGAGTGCGCGATGCGTTGGTGGGGCGCCCACCGCACGCACCGCACGCACCGCACGCACCGCACGCACCGCACGCACCACATGCCCGCACCGCACGCACCGAACGTACCGCACGCACGCACCGCACGCACAGGGGCATCGGTCTCAGGGGCCATCCCCTTAAGTGCACCATTACCGGCCGGGCAATGTCAACCGTCTTCTGGCATCATCAGGAGTCTGACCTTTCTCACCTTGTTCCCCTTTGGTTCACACTGCTGACCTCTCTTGGTGCTCTTTTTAAATAAATACTGGTTCCTGCCGTAGGACCTACACGGAGGGCCATCCCACGCCGCCGTCTGGACCGATCCGGGTGCGCAAGCTCTGTCCTCAACCACCAGACGTCCCCGACTCGCACTTGCCCCTCTGGGGCGGTTGAGCGTCGACAAGAAATCGAGACACAAAGCCCGCGCACCGCACGTGGCTTCGCCCAGGGGAGATGTCCACGCTCAGCCTGGTGCCGCTCACGGATCGTCGTGGTCGTCGCACTCGATGATGTGGAGACCCACGCCTGTCAATCCACGGGGGGGGGGGAGGAGGACTGGCCAGAGGCGATGGATCGCGGCAACACTCGGAGGAACATTCGAAAGAACGTTCACTACTAACTTCTGCTACTGCCATAGGAATGTGGAATTTCCACCGTTGGCACAGGACTTTTCAATATCAATGAGCTACCACTCAACGCTTCCCTTGAGCTGGCAGACGTTGGTTTTGTGAAAATGTGAGTTTCGCAATCAACGTGTTCTTCCTGCCCACCAGGCGAGGTGGTTAACATCTCGCCACCGTGGCGCGGTTAATTGGTCAAGGTGCATACGGGACGGTCGGATACGCGACGTTGCACCGCATTAGAATTCGCAAACCGGACGTCGTTGATTCCGTTCGGTTGTTGGGCCCGTCACTAATTTCCCGCCACCCCCTCCCCTTCACCCTAGCTCCCCCCCCCCCACCCCCCCCCCCCCCTTTGCCCCCCACCGTTCCCTTAACGCTCGGGGGACAAAATAAACTATGGGGGTCTCAGGCACCTGATTCTTTTCGTCCCTTCAGGCGAGATCACTTTCGCAAAAGCAAAATAAATTACCCCCAGTTATTATGTAAGTGATTCCACAGATGCGGTTCACCCCGGGCCGGGTTTTCATGCCGTTTTATCTCGAGCTTTTAAGGCAAGCGAAAATAAATATATTGCCTCTGCACACCGACATACACGGACACACACACACACGCGTTCGCGCGTGCACTTATATTAATAATAAAAATTTGATGGAGCCGCCGCCGCTGCAAATGAATGAGTAAATAAACGCTCGTTGCGCCCGGCGCTCAGATTTCCCCGCGTGAAAGCTCCCACAGGCGTGCGGCATCAGAGGATGTATTTCACTCGCCTACGCTTAAGTGCGTGTCATATATCCGTGCGTAATGGTCTCGTCAGCGCGCACCACAAGGAGGCCGTGTCTGCGTGGCTACGCCGCAACGCAGCCCTGCTGCACGTGGGCTGCCCCGAACCCAGAAGCAGCAGCAGTGAGGGTTGGTGGATCACCACCACCAACAACAACCGCTATTCGCCACTAAGTGGCGGTGACGTCACCACGACACTTGTGCCAGGCTATGTGCACCTTGAGGCCACGTGAAGTGTCGAACGCACGCTGGCAGGAGGTCACGGGGCAGACCGAGGTGCCATGGGTCGATTGACTGAGATGACTGCCAGATGCACCACCTGTGCCCCCTACTGTGCCAACTGGTTGAACAGAGAGGAGCCACAGACCTGCAGGATCGCAAACGTGCGGTGAACCAGCATCAACAATTGCCCACGTTCTGCGGTCCTCTCTATGTGAATGTGCTTTCGGCCAGGTGATGAGCGTATGTACGTATGTTTGTATGTTGAACTTTTTTCGAACCGGACGTAGCCAACCGTATTAATCGGATGTGCGTTTACATATGGGAGGAAGCCGCAGCACCCGGAGAAAACCCATGCGTGTGAGGGGGAAACGCTCTATCCCGCACAGATGCAACAGGTGGAGTCTACATTGTTGTTCCTGGCGAGCTAGGGTATGGTTGGCACCTCCTCGACGCCCACGGGAAGGGAATTTCAGAACATTCGTGCGGTGATCTGCTGGCAGGAGGTCACAGGGCAGACCCAAACGCCACGGGTCGACTGACTGAGACGACTGGCTGATGCACCACCTGTGCCCCCTACTGTGGCAACTTGCTGTGCTTTAGCCACCCGGCGCTCCGCTCGTTGTTGTGAGCGTCGCTCCTCCGCTCTCCGTTGCTGTTGGAGGGCGACTGCCTCCAACTGCCCAGCAGCTTTCTTAACGAGCGTCCTCCACAGAAGCCGATCTTGACACCGCTGGTACCGGTCATCGGCACACACACACACAGAGACGTTGCTGTGAAACTCCGTTCGTCTACCCGTGAGCGTCGAGAAGAGAGGGGCCGTGCCCTCGCTCTGCCAGCAGAATGCAGCACGGAAAAGCGTGGACCGATACCATCGGTGCCTTGTCGATGGCACAAGGGTGTTGCGCCCGTCGCACGCGTTGCTTGTCTCCAGGGCGGCTCCGGTTACCTCCCACTTGCTTGATGGATCACTGGCTGTTTGGCTGGAAACATCTTAATATACCGAGAACTGCAGAGCAATTGTTGGCACCGGCTCAACGCCCGACAGCCTTCCAGTTTGTATGTGATTCCTCAGCTGTGAGATGCAATTTGCGTGAGCGGCCACGCATTATAAAATGATCCAGGATATATGTATATATTTTTAGAGGCACCTCAACCACTACATGTGGGCCCTGTGCATACGGAGGAAGTGGAGGAGCAGAAATGGACAGAGAGAGGGACACACCGAGAGAGAGAAAGATACACAAAGAGACAGACGCGGAGAGATACGCTGAAAACAGACACGGACAGAAATCGACACGGCTGTAGACATGAAGAGACAGACACAGAGAGACACCGACACAGACTGACGCAGGGAACGAACCAAAGTGATATAGAGACAACCACAGAGATAGAGAGACAATCACAGAGATATATAGATAGGAACAGACGCACGAGAGAGAGAGAGATACACATACAAACTGCAATTGTCTAAATACATCACTCTGTGTATGCCATTGAGAGTAGTGAGCGGTGGCACTGTGGTTAGTGCACTGCACTGAGTGTGACTCCCAGTCACGGGTAACACGAGTTGTGAGCGATATCAGAACTCCCCCCCTACGCCCTTTTATCAACCCACACTGACCAGAATGGTGAAGTATGTTCAAACAACCCCCTATGACCGACACGGGCATTGTTCCAATCCTGGACTTACAGGGAGATGTCACATAATGTCATTCGGTGTGCGCGAACGCACTTAACCCCAAAAGTTTGTTAAAGGCTATACGGGGGATCTTTGTCATATTTAAGCATATTTTCATCATCAGCCATGAGCTATCCACTGCTGGATGGCGGCCTCTCCAAAACATTCCCATCTCTCACGCTGCCACCAAATTGTAAATGTTGCGTGTTCAGTTTGTTTGTCGTTCTCCCGCACCTCTGCTTAGCACGGTTGGCTACGTACGGTGCGAAAGAAGTCCAACATACGTACGTGTCACCAACACTCACGGTGCCGCAACAACAACGTGAGCTGATCTCGCCACGCTCCGTGTCCGCGTGGGGTGGGGGGGGGGTCCCCTCCAGGGAGCTCCCTCCTTCGGCTCCGTCGTTAAGTCTCGAGACCGCCGGCCGTCATTGCGTCTTCCCCAATCGAGCCCAAGTACGACTCCGAACGAGCCAATTTGAGACATTTTGCAACATCGGTGGTTCTTAACCTTCTTAACTTGGCCGGATGTTTTATGAAGGTAAATCTTCGAAACACAAATTAAGTACGGGGCACGTAAGGTACAACCACTTTGTTTCATCGAACCTCTGTATTTATTAACATTGTACATTTTTTTTTACGATTGAGAACCAAAGGAGTGCAAGGGTGCAGTAAAGGTGAAGAACCGCTGCTCTGAATGATATAAATGGCCGTGTGAATGCATGTGCGTACATAATGGGGAGCGGTAGTGTAGCGGTTAGCGCGCTGATCTTTGAATCCGGCGTCCCGAGTTCAATTCCCGCTCACGGCCAATACTAGTGACGAGTATCTGAACCGGTCCTGGGCCTCCCCTAGGTCGACTCGGCCTCGAATGAGTACCTGGTGCGGTGTGTAAACATCCCACTGGGGAGACAAAGGCGGACGGGTGTGGTGCTTGCCACCCACCCCCTCGTGTGCCGTTCCGGGCTTCATAGGTGCTACTCACTAACAGCACTTGCCCGAAAAGTCTGTTAAGGCTGTACGGGGGATCTTTGTTTTGGTTATTTGCATATATATGCAAGTAGTGCCTGTAAGTTTGTAATAATATTTATTATGCTTAGTGAATCATTAAAGGAGTATGTTTAATCACCGCAGCATTCGAATAATTTAAGCCATTTGACAAAGGGCCTTTCTTGTTAATTTATGCATCCCAGCAGATTTTGATTTGTTAACGAAAGGCAAATCCCGGCTTCGAATTCAACGAGTCTCATCAGCAGGATGCCACCAAATTAATCAGCTCCCGCTTGGGCAGTCGACGTCGTTGAGCTCGTAAGGTGTTTCGTGGCAGCTTGAGACACACGTTCAGAAGCCATACGTTAATTCACGTTGTTGAATGTATTAAATTTGAATTGTCCATTCCTTGGATTCGCTCCACAACAAAATTCGCATTGCATCTGCGAGGAAGAATGCCCAGTAGCTGTTCATGTGTAAGTCATGCGAAGTTTAAGCGTTGAGTAATTTTCAAGCTGAAATGATACGTTCTGTACAAATTATTTGTGCTGTAACAAATGAGGGTGCCACAGTGGCGAGATGTTAACTACCTCGTCTGGTATACAGGAGGTCCTGGGTTCGATCCCGACCCTGAAATCTGTTTATTTGGAGTTTGCGTGTCTCTCTCCCCGTGGTCACGTGGATTTTTTTCGGTTTTTCTCTCCATATTTAGAGACACGCATTGAGCATTTGGCTGCTATAAATTTCCACACAATAAGCAACTTTATTGAGCTGTATAGCTCAGTGGGCCCTTACCTGGTAAAATTAAAATAATAGTTGAGGTTTTTTTTGCGTTTAATTATAGTTTGGCCCATACATGCGAAACATAATGGAGCTACATCGTAATCACGCGATGAGAAAAAAATGTATTTGCATTGCCCCACAGTATAAAAAAAATCTTTCAAAACAGCTTATGCAGCTTTTATTCACAGCATGAAAAGCTTCCTTAATTAATGTAATATTTATCAAACTATGCTAATTAGCAATAATAATTAAGTATTTTCTTTTCGAAGGGGGGGGGGGGGGCGGTAATCCACTTTTTCGGGGCAGCGTTTTTGCTGCCAGTTAAATTCTTCATTAGAAAAACCGTGCCCCCTATGATGCGGCATTTGGGTTGTTGTAGGCATTTGTTAATTAAGCCTTTGCTCCACAATTGCTCGCCACAATTTACCACGAGGGAGACGACGACTCAAAGGTCCAGGGGAATTTGAGGAGCTAAGTAAGCACCGTTTCTTTTCATTTTTTTGCGGAATATCTGTCAAAAGCCAGCCCAGCGCAGAGTGTGTTAACGGTTGCGCGGAACGAGTCGTCGTGAAATGTCGCACCGACCTGGAGCTGTTCTTTTTTTCGTATAAATATTTCTTTGTCCCTTCACTGACGTTAACAACAACCCTTTCACGAGCAGTCGGCTTTCACGAGCACTATTTGGATTCATAATCGGTTTCACACCGGGGTCACATTGTGTAGGTACCAAGTCAATTCGTTTCATTTGCTGCTAACGTTTCGTTTGCAGCTAATGCAGCAAGCGAAACGATCAGTGCATTATATAAAATTATTTACAAACCCCATTTTGCGACTGCAAGCTGCTCTTCACAGCTCGTGCATATCGCAACACGGTAACAAAGATAAACGGGCTTGGGAAAGACGTGGAGCTATATGATATCAGTATATTTATTCATACTGGAAGAATCCGATGAGCTATAAAGTTCTTGAGAATAGTTTTCCCCTTTTTTTCTGGCAACAAACAGGTGTTAAGATGTTCGAACACCAAACTGAAACCTTTTACAAGGAATCACGTCACCATTAACCACAATATTTGTGGTCAGAATGCAAACCAAAAAAATCTCTGACAATAAATGCATTGTCCTTGAAACTGATTGGTCCACACCAGAGACAGCTTTCTCTGGAACCGAGTCTCAAAACGGTGTTAGACCAGAGGACGCCAAAAGGCGTACACAGCACAAAGACGACGCCACGATCAGAGTAATGAGAGCTCGTGGTGAGTGGCTACATCATGGGACCTCCTGCAAAGCTCTTGTTCACAGGTGTCCAGTCGGGGCGCGTCAGAACGTCACAACAAAACATATACAAAATACCACAGGAGTGCGAAAGTACAGGAAAGGTAAACAACTCACTTAAAATAAGAATAAAGATAAACATTTTTTTTAATCTTACCAGATAAAGCCCACTGCGCTATTATCTTCTCTTTCGGAAGCGACCTGGCCACAAATGATAGCTCAACAAAAGCGACTTATCACGATGACGATGATGGTGGTGGTGATGGTGATGAGAATCCCGATGAGGTGGCATCCAGAAGAGGGGACGTTAACGGAGCGCGTGTCCACGGTGGGAGACGGAGCGACGAAATCGGCTCGCGCACGGGAGCCGTCTCGTTAAACACCACAAGATGATGGCAACGATTGCACGCGGGTTGATCAGGGTGATCGTGACCACCGTTACCATCTTTTAAAAAAACGTGCCTGGTCTCGTCAGATCTCGGAAGCTAAGCAGGCCTTGAGCCTGGATCGTGCTGGGATTGAAGACCACGTGGGGATACCGTTGTGGTGAAGGATTCGGCTCTGAAGTTGTTAAGAGACAGCCGTAACCCCTTCAAGTGTAACACGTAGTCACGGGCTATCGCGACCAATATTACCCATAATAGAGTTGTTGTTGTTTTTTGTTGTTAGATCGCGTAAATATAAATGTGTCGTTAAACCCGCCACTAAAGCAGCACGGCCAATTAGTAAGGTTTGTCACAAACCGTGCCAATGTTTGGCTAGTTCAGTTCAGCACACCGGTGTGTTGGAGAGCAAACCTACAACATCGTCTGTTGCGCTCTGTCCCCTGGGTTATCTGGTTGTTTATTTTGTTTCTTCCAAAAATGAAAGGCAAACCCTCTTATATGTGGAATTGGCCAAACCCTTGCAAAAAGTCTTAAGTTTGCATTTTCTTTCGATTTAAAGCTTTCGTGACTGCAGGAATTCATATTCTTGGTTCTTTCGGTAAAGTCACGTACAGTGTAGATAGAAAACTAAAATCACAATTAACAGCAAAAAACCCACGACGTTTCGATCGCAAAAAAATGATGTTGAAATACGGCCCCTGCCGTAACAATGTGGAATACTCACCAACGGTGAACGACTACCCACCAACCTAGGCGATTATCGCACCGGAAGCTCACGTGGTGGAGGTGGAAACACCGTGACTTGTCGGTGGTCCTTCCCAAATCCACCGACACATTATTTGGCAATTAAGGGTTGTGCATTTTTGCTACGGATGTGCGACTCGCGGTGGGTCGCTCAGTCGGCTGTATACCGGCTAAGTGCATCGTAGCCGTGCCTGGGGTGGGGTATGGGCCGGGGGAAGGGGGAGTTTGCCACGGGCCGTTAAATTATTCAAGCAGGGGTGCCGGTGAGGTCACGTCGGTTGATCGATACGACCGTGACACGCACTCGCGCGCGCACTCTGCACGCGCGCGCCCGTACAACAAAGCTCGCTCGCTCGCCCTTGCACCATCTGTACGAAAAAAATCCCTTCCTGCGGCTGCGTGCCGTGCCGTCTTGCTGTAGCGAAACGACAAAAAAGCATGAAATGACTCCCTTCTAATTCCCGAATTTAAAGGAGGATCTCTGTCACCTACGACGGCCTTAATCTCGCAGGATAAATGGAGGAACGCGCAATTTAAATCAGTGCCTGGGCGATCGTGAGCCCATGAAATACCCGGGATTTCGTTTCAGTCGGCAAGGCACGCGCCGTTTTATTTGTTTTTTTTTCTGAACGCCGTTAAAATAAGAAGCGATTCGCCGCTGTTTTTTTACGGAGGGAAGTGCTGGCGAAAGGAAAGTTCTCGACTGACCTCAAGGCTATAAATTCACGGCACGCTTTTTGTACAACTTTGGGTTGGGTATTCTTTTTTTATCCCGTCTAATATATGCATCGGTGCGATCGATTCAAATCAAACGTAAGTGCTACTTTCTCTATTTCTCTCTCTCCCTCCCTATTTCGAGTCTTTACTTTGGGTTCAAGATTAGGCAGGTCAACAATTACTTTCCACGCCACTGAAATCTCAATTAAGCCGTGGAAGGAAATTTGTTTTGGGGTAAGCAAATGTAATCAGAGGCAGGGGCCGGGGGCTCATACGGTGACAAATTCAATCAAGCCCCGTGTCCTTTGTTGGACCGGTTTCCATTGCGTGATTAAAGTTAAAGGTTGTGGCGGCGGTTTACGAGCTCCCTCTCGCTCTCCCAGGGCTCGGCAAGGGAAACGCTTTGCTGGGGCTGACGCAGAGTCGCCCTTCCCTTAGCGAGGACGAGAGCCCGTTGACACGAGCCTCTCTCTCTCAAGAGGGGAGACTCTGGCGTCTCGAGAGAAAATTAAAGGTAGTTTTTCGAACGCTTTTATGCGTGCAATGAGAAATGTTATTTTGTTGTGGAATTGTGCGACGCAATTTTGGGCCATTTTTAGAGCACATTTTATATTATAATAGTAACCTCATAGATATACTGGGCCCTTTATATGGGAATGTGGAATTGCCACGCTCAGACGATTGATGAGTTTGAGCACCGATCCACATTAGTTTGAGCAGAAAACCATTTTGAGTCTGTAATATAATGTTCGACTCTTGTGGAAGACCCAACGCAGAAGCTCCTTGGTGTTTGATCTTCCAAGAAGCTCACGGTCCACCCTAAACCGCATCCACTGCACAGACCATGGCAGTAGGTGCGGATACCTGATGAATACATGGAAAATTATAAACTTTCCAGCAGTGTGCGACTGTGATCATCCAGAACAGACCGCAGCACAACGTACAACGACGCAATGCCCCGATCTACAAATACGAAGGAGACATCACAGCGATGATACACTCCGCTGCTCCTGATGCAGTTATCTGGGCTTCACCACCTGAATGTGCCTGCCTATCATCCACGTGCACGGGTTCATGAAACAATCCAGAAGCTCGACGAAGTGGCTTATCACGTGGAAATCCATAGCAGCCAAATACTCTGAACGCATGTCGATTCTAAATGTGGAGGGAAAAACCGAAGGACGCCGAGAAAAATCCACGTGACCACAGCGAGAGATATGCAAACTCCAAATATACAGCAGGCGTCAGGGTCGGGATCGAACCCACGACCTCCTGGGTACCAGGCGAGGCAGTTAACATCTCATAGCCACCGTGATGATGATGAGAGAGAGAGACACGCAAACTCCAAATATACAGCAGCAGGCGTCAGGGTCGGGATCGAACCCACGACCTCCTGTATACCGGGCGAGGTAGTTAACGTCTCGTGATCACGTGCTCCGCTCCCGCACTGTGGAGGCAGAAGCGAGGGTTGGTAGATTGCACACATAAGTTGTTGTAAAACTACCTCTCCGTTATAACCGGAGTAGGCGACATACCCTGGCTCGCCAGGAGAAGGGAGTACAGCAAACTGTGGACTCCAACCGTGCTAATCGGAGGTGGGGGGGGAAGGGCAACAAACTAAACGCAAAACGCAGTTCTAAAGAAATGAGTTTCCAATCTAGAAAATAAATTCGTTTTCAACCGCTAAGGGGGATAGAGTGTTGGCCCCTCTCACACGTGGGGTGTCTCCAGCTGCTCCGGTTTCCTCCAACACGTAAACACTCATTAATTGGCTGATAACACCTTCATATATAGAGAATCCCAGAGCGTGGGGGGTCGGGGTATTTGATGCCTGGCTGCCTTTACCGCTCGTCTCTGGTTCCTCCTCGCGCCTTTGAGTTGTTCTCTCTCTCCGAGAGCGAGCGGATACCGTTGGGTGCATTACAAGTTGACATTATGATCATAAAGTTGGCTGGCGGTTGGCTTAAGCCCCGTTAGGTCTACAGCTGCCCGCCGCCTATGTTAGCGAGCACCTGCTAAATGTCAGCACGGGGCGAGGGTGTCACTAGGGTCACGCCTGCTCCGGGAACCTTTCACGCAACGTTCAGACCACGCGAGATCCTGATCCGCAGAGACTGAATTGAAAGTGATGCTGTGACTCATGGTCACGATTTGAGATTAGGTCGCTGCGGATATCGTTGCATTATGTGAACAACTGCACCGTCACTCTTCACAAGAAGGAATTTAGATTGCTTGGGAAACTGGGTACCACGGTGGCTAGATGTTAACTACCTCGCCTGGTCTACAGAAGGACGTGGGTTAGAACCCGACCATAACGCCTGCTGTATATTTGGAGTTTGCATGTTCTCCCCGTGGTCGCGAGGATTTTTCTCCGGGTCCTCTGGTTTTCCCTCAACATTTAGAATCAATAAAATAATAAAAATAAAACATAATATAATACAATTCTCTCGACATTTCGGCCACAACACAAGCAGCCGTCCTCAGGCGAAGAACAGAGCGTCCTAAGAACAGCGTCCTAATGAAACACTGCTAAGCTTGGCAGCGTTTTTTAAGCTGGGTGGGAGGAGCTTAAAATAAGCTGTCAAGCTTAGCAGCGTTTCATTAGGACGCTGTCTTTCCGACAGCTCTGTTCTTCACCTGAGGACGGCTGCTTGTGTTGTGGCCGAAACGTCGTTATAATTTTATTATAATATGTTGTAATGTTAATATTTTAATTATTTTATTATTTCCCTTCTACGTGACTTTACCGAAAGAACCAAGAAGATGAATCCCTGCAGTCACGAAATAAGCTTTAAATCGAAATTTTATAATGTTTTATTTTAATTATTTTATTACTTCCCTTCTACGTGACTTTACCGAAAGAACCAAGAAGATGAATCCCTGCAGTCACGAAAGAAGCTTTAAATCGAAATTTAGAATCAACATCACCCGTTTCGAGTAGTTGGCTGCTATCCATGTCCACGTGATGACTAGTCACTTCGCTGAGCGATCAATTGTGGCCAGTTCGCTTCAAAAAAAGAGATATATAGCTCAGTCGGCCTCACCTGGTAAAATACAAGTTTTCGTTTTTTTTTAATTGTTTGTTTCGTTGCCAGTGAGCAACTATTTAGGCCTTCAATGGCGCACACATGGGCAGCGAGGCCAGTACCACACCTGGTTGCCTTTTTCTCCCCAGTGCTCACATTCACTCATCTCCGCACATTTATTAAATGGCTATCTGCACGACACCGCATCAGACATCCCAACCAATATTCAATAATGGCTGAGTCGACATCAGGGAGGCCCACAACAACTTCCGGCAGCAATTGCCACCAACGTTAGGCACGGCCCGGGATCGAACTCAAGTCACTCGGTTTGCTCCACAGTGCACGTCAACCGCTGCGCCACCGCTCCCAAGACTCTGTCTCAAACCGCAACACATTCACAGGCCAAAAACAACCACTCATTTACAGCTGAGTCAACCTAGGGGAGTACCGCGACCAATTCTGATACAAATTGTCACCGACGCCGATACGAGGCACCCCGGGGCATTGAGAATCTCCGGCCGCTGGGGTTCGTATCGCAGCGGTGCTTGCGCTAACCGCTGCACCCTCGTTCCCAAACGCCTCCCTCCCTCCCCTCTCCGTCTCTCTGCACGCTTGCTCGCTCGTAGGCTCACAAAGCAGTCGTGAAAATAAAACAAAACGCACGCACACAAACCAGTTAATACAAAAAAAACAACATCCGCAGGGGCCACGGGCACCATCGCCTTTCCCTTTTCTGTTGGCCAGATTTTACCCCCCCCCCTCCGCCCCACGACAGCAGCAGCAGCAGCGAGCGAGCAGGCGGCATCGTGCGCGTTTTCTTTACGAAGGAACGCGGGGCGGCCGGGTCAATTTTTCATTACGGGACGGCTCCCGCGAGACGGCCCTCCGCCGGCAAACTCGTTGGGCGAACGACGTCCCTTTAATCTGCCTGATGGGAGGCGAAATTTAATCTGGAGGAACCTTCGACGTTCGGGGAGGAAAGGAAGGGAAGAAGAAGAGGAGGGAGAAAAAAACCGAGGCCGTTTGTTTACCTAAATGCGTTCCGACCCAGGAATATACAATTAGCCGCGCCAAACTGCACGCTGGGATTCAGCGTGCAGTTTGTGAGAGGCAGGAGTCAGGGGAATGGGGGGGGGGCGGCTGGGATGAGAAGGGGGCCCGCGCAGGCAATTCGCTTCCCCCCACTCACTCTCTGTGGCAGCGCGATGCTACATTAAGAGCGTCGTGATTGTATTCGGTGGTGTCGCTCTCGAGTGTGCAGGCGGTGCGACTGCTCGAGGAGGAGGAGCCACAAAGGGGGACGACGACGACCCAAGGGGGCAGCGCTTGCGAGGAAGAGGGAGGATGACATTGGACGGCAGTGACCCCCATTTCATGCCACAAACGAGAATCGCTGCCTTTGACGTGAAAGCCTCCTTGGGGGGGGGGGGATAACAACACGTCTTCTTGGTTCTTTAGGTAAAGTCACGTAAAAGGGAAATACTAAAATAATAAAAATAAAACATAATAAAATACAAAGACAGCGTCTGTCAGACGCTGTCTTTCCGACAGACCTGTTCTTCACCTGACGACGGCTGCTTGCGTTGTGGCCGAAACGTCGTGAGAATTATATTTTATTATGTTTTATTTTTATTATTTTATTATTACCCTTCTACGTGACTTTACCGAAAGAACCAATAAGATGAATCCCTGCAGTCACGAAAGCTTTAAATCGAAAAATAGAAACAACACGGACAAAAGACTCTAGGCTGTAACCAATTCAGGTCAAGTTGCAGGAAGCTGCGCGATATTTCGGACACGTGGACCAGGGATGAATGGCGAGGGGCTGTAGGGGACGGCGGCGATGAAGGGTAACGCCGGAAGGTTCGAGGCGGAAGAGGAAGACCCAACACGCGGACCGGGTGCCATACGTCAACCGCTGGACGGGATGGAAGCCGCCTCGGCTGAGAGACGCGGGGGCGGACAGAGAGAAGTGGAAAGGCAGAGAGATTTTTGGTGAAGGAAACGGCTCACGTCACAACTCTGGCTGCCGCCTGATGAGGCTGGTTGTAATTTTATCGGTGAAACGTCGTACTCGAATTGAAAATGTCGTGGGTTTAATCGCCAACACACCGGTGTGCTGAACTAGTAACGAATTGGCTTGTTTTTTGACGTGAGAAATCTTACGAATTGGCTGTGTCGGTCGTTGAAGCATTTATATTTACGTGCTCTAACCCAGAAATACCTCATCACCTCACTGATGTTAGCCATCGCCAGGAATTAAACCCAGCTCGCCGGGTTAGCGCTGCTCGACTTAAATCCACTGCACCACCACTCCCACACCCTTTCCTTTAAGCCATAAGCAATATCTTCACAATGCACATTTCCTACACAATTCAGCAGAGGGTTTCATGCGTAGTTTTTTTTGCTTCTGCTGACCGAACTGCTCACGTCAGCCAAGGGTGAAAGATTTAAGTGGTGTATCAGTATGGTAGTTTAATTAACCGTATCAGGAGCGCACACCGCCTTCGCCACTTGGGAAATTCCTGGCCGGAATCATTCCGTTGCACGAAATGTAGCATTTAAATTGAACCATTCTCTGTAAACAAAGCGGAGCTAAAAAAAAAGACAAAAGTGATTGTGCTGCTTTGCAAAACGGCCTCAGTTATTGACCACCTTAAAGACCGCCTGTGAAGGGCAAAAAATTGAATTCCAATCCCACAAGCTCGAGAAATGGGAAATGCCGAGTAAAAAGGGCTGTTGGGGAGCTTACGGTGACAAAAAAACGCTACTGGGAAGCTTTAATTGGGGGGTACGTATTAGGCGACGTTGCATGCAGAGGAAATTTGACTCTCTGTTGATATTGCTCCAGGCCAGGGGTGGTAGCGTCTAGTATGGGTAGAGCGGACAAGATTTACCCGTTTTAAGGGCCTTCCCAGTAAAGACGTGCCGCTGTGGGGCACGTGGTTGGAGCCGTTGGACCAACATTACCCCAATGCCCCACGTTCATTGCGTTCTTAAGGAAGCTTGCAAAAAAAAAAAGCCTTACTGTGCTAGGGCTAACCGAGGCCTGTGTATTCAAAGTACCGTACGCTGGTGGGGTTTTGGTGTGCAACATAAGCACGTAAACCATATTGGAATATAAGTAAATGTTATGTTAGGAGCATCCAATGGAGAGCGGGACAACAATGCAAATTCAACAAAAATGAAGCGACCACAAAACACAATGGCTGCGCGAGAATGCTGCAACGTTGGAATTTTTAACTCATCGGTGCCACAACCCGCCACTCACCTGACGTTCCCCACTCATCGCTCACCAGGCACCCATGTAAATCCTCACCAGGCACCACTCACTAGACCAGGGGTGCGGAACCTTTTTTCTCCCAAGGGACATTTGGATATTTATAACATCATTCGCGGGCCAAACTAAATTATCAACTTAAAAATGAGCCTGTTATATTTGGTCAAACATTTAATTAACTCGCCCCTAACGTGATGGCTGGAAATGCTTCACTTTGGCGAGGCGTGTGACGTTATCTGGTATTGATGATGTTGCTACTCGCAACTGCTTTTCCAGGTTTGCTCCTAGATTTATTGAATTTCGAGTCCCACCTGCGGTTGCCTTGGCAGGGCCAGACCAAATGATTTTGCGGGCCTCATACGGCCCCCGGGCCGGACGTTCCCCACCCCTGCTATGGGACCCATGTTGGCAGTACTGTATCTAACACTGGTGAGACAAGAGGGCCTCATAGGAGGCGTTCTCTGGTGTAGGACAATCAGTTTGAAGGTAAATGCACATACTGTATTGTCAAAGCATATTTTTTTGCATGGTTTACCAACAGTTTATGAGGTTAATGCAGACTTGATGCATACCAGTCGGTGTCTATTTGGCGTTTGAACATCTTAACACCTTCATTATTGCCGGAACGGGTAAAGCTTATTATTTTTTCACCAACTCATCTGCCACTCACCTGCCACTGATTACTCGAGCATATTAATTCGTCACATTCACCACTCACGCGTGACTGACAAATCAACTGTCACATTCCTCAATACAGCGCCAGCACACAAGGTGCAATGGCACGCGGTGTCCAGCAGATGGAGCGCCACCAATTGAGATTATGACTTGGTCACATTTTGACCGAGGTCAAAGGTCACGGCTCGTACATCGGCCATCTTCAATAACATCGGTGCTTGGTTGAGGCCTGTTTACAGGTTAACCACACTGGGCTCTCTGTAAGATGACGATTGCTCAAGTAAATGTTGCGGCAGGCACACACACTGATGGGACATTGGCCGCGTGTGTGCAGTCTGTTCTCCCATAACGCTGCGTGTTTTCAAAACGCGAATTGGATATACCGCGTTTGAGCGAACAGACCTACGTCGGAATAAGCTGCCTCGGCGTAGCGTCACAAAACGTATTGGGATGCTGCTGGATGCTTCTAGATGCTACTCACGCGCATCAGTCTTTGTTCGGCCTGCCGCCTTTCCCTGGCGAGCCGGGCTAATGGCACATCCTCGACTCCCGTTGCGGAGAGAGCTTCGCCGCCTCCAAAACAGCGCTGGTTCGAGGGCCACATGCGTGGCGACCACCGCCCGGTTATCTTCAAGAATATCAAAGAATCAGAATGTGCATTTATACGGGAGGAATCCAGTTTAACACGTAGGCTTTCACGACCAATATCATCCATAAGAGGTTTTTTGGGGGGGTTAGGCGATCTAACCCAAAACAACCTCTCTTACGGAGGAATCCAATGAGCTGTGAAGCTCTTCTTCACCTTGGCACCGGCCAGACGTTCGCGCTGCACTCACCACCAACGAGCTGCCCGCGACGTGTCTCTCTCCGACATTCGTGTCGATCAAACAGCATTGCGACGATGACGGAGAGGGCCGTAACAAAAAAGAGGAGAGGATTCTCGGCTTTTCCGCTTGAACAGAAATGCGCCTGTCGCAACGAGGGGGGGGGGGGGGCAGGGGGGGGGGCAGGGGGGAGATTGTGGCGGCCCTGGGAACGAATCGAGAACTCGGCTCTCGTTTTGATGTCGAGCTGCCCCTGGTGGTGCCACTCACGCGTATTCGTTTGGCGACAGTGCCACCTGTAAGTCGCGGCAGTCGGTCCCCCACTCTCGGTAAACATTAAACCCACGGTCAAACGGGTAGGCAGCCCCCCCGACTATAGCATTGTGGGGCAGAGGGGAAGGGGTGGGGGGCGTTTGGGGGGGGGGGCTTGAGTTCATGCTGCAGAGTTCCACGGGGGGGGGAGGCTGAGTGATCGACACAAAGGAACGGCCGCTTCACCAAAAATCACTTCAGTTGCAATGCGGCACGGCAACGCGACACGCACTGTGCTTACATGTGAATGCATCCTCGAGACGATGAACAGAAGCCGTGGCGATGTTTTGTTATTGTGTGTGTACACATGTAGGGAGGGTCGTAAGCAGAGAACAAAGGAAGTTCTTAATCGTGGGATCTAACAAGTGCGGGGAGTTGACGTTTGATACGTCAACTCTGGTGTCACCAATCTCCACTGCTAATTGTTTCGTGATGATTGTGCTGCGTTGGCAGTGCTGCACAAGCATAACCAACAACGCAACAACTCAACATATTCGTCAATAACACTGTGGCCTTTAAAAGGAAATACATACACACATGTAAAATAGGTGACGTTTCAGGCAATGGCCCTTCTCCGTAGGAATATAGATTGGCCGGAGAGAAAGAGTGGATTTTGAGAGTTGGAGACTGCTCACGACAGTTGTAGGATTGGTAACACAAGGA
Source organism: Lampetra planeri (assembly GCF_965212315.1). Classification (NCBI taxonomy): domain Eukaryota; kingdom Metazoa; phylum Chordata; class Hyperoartia; order Petromyzontiformes; family Petromyzontidae; genus Lampetra; species Lampetra planeri. The sequence continues at coordinate 3,578,523 of NC_136130.1, read as the reverse complement.
TGGATCATGATGATGGTTTATTGATGACGACGACAATGTTGACGAGGTATTATTTTTTCTTCCTCCGTTATGAGCTTTGGCTATATGAAGCCATGACTTACTTACTTACTAATAGCTATTTATATTTCACCAGGTAAGGCCCACTGAGCTACATGGCTCTTTTCAGAACCTATGAAGGTCTTTTCAGAAGCGACCTGGCCACAAATGATAGCTCAACGAAGTGGCTATATAATGTGGAAATGTGTAGTAGCCAAGCACTCTAAAAGCACGCTGATTCTAAATGTGGAAGGAAACCCCGGAGGAACTGGATAAAATCCACGCGACCAGGGGGAGAGAGACACGCAAACTCCAAATATACAGCAGGCGTCAGAGTCCGGATCGAACCCACGACCTCCTGCATACCAGGCGAGGTAGTTAACACCTCACCACCGCGGTTCGTAACGCGTTGCTCTACAGCAGACGTCTTCCACGGCATCCTTCCGTCAAGACGAAATCCTCGCACGAGCAATGATGGCAACCTTGAGGTTTGTAGTGCCGTGATGACGGAATTAGAGGGCAGGAGGGGGCGGCGGGAAAACTGCATCACAGAGAAGTGGTGCGGAGTTGCAAATGTGAGATGAATGCACGGTGCTGGTGTGTGCCGATGGGACGAGATATATATTTTGGGGGGGGGGGGTGAGTGTTTATTCGGCCAGGAGATCCGAAATGCTGCGGCGAGACTCGCACCGGCAATCGAGATCTCGTGTCGCCACGCCTCCAATGCCGGCTGCCGATTTGATATGACATCGAAACACCGAGTAACGTCTGTACGGCCGTTCGCAGGACGCCCGTGACAAGAACGCCCAGTGAGCTCGTTGGACCCTTCCTGCTGACATGAATACGATGCATGTCTTATTTAACATCACTCAATCCGTCGTTGTACTGTAGTTCTGCGCTTCCACGGCTATTTGCCGCCCCTCATGCCCCCCCCCCCCCACCGCACCGCCTCCCCTGCATTCACCAAAACAGCCTAACGCGGTGAAGTATGGCCAATTGACCCCCGCACCGCACGGGGAGGAGGCCCTCGTCCAGCGGTCGATTAACAAAATGGCCGTGCACGTGCGCTACGGTGACGACTCGACAACGATGGCGGAGCAGATCCACAGGCGAACAGGAATGGAGAGTGCTTTTGTAAAAAAACTAATTTGGTAATGAAGAAGCAACGCACCGACGCGGCCTAAAGGTTTTCGATCGGTGCTTTACTGTTGCTGTTGTTGTTTGTTATTATCCGCAATGACAAATGGATCAGAAACATGAACGGTGGCAACAAGTAAACGGAAGAAAGGCTGCAAAGTTCACGAAGCAGCCTGGAGTGGGACGCGCTCTGGGAATTACAATGAGTGACGGAAATAATAAAAAACACACACGTGCATCAGAGAACAAACACCATTGAGAGACGTCAAATTAACCGGTGAACAAAGATTCCGTGGGCTTGGGCAAGGCCTCCCCCCCCCCCATCTCTAGGGAGTGGCTGAGAGCGAACGACAACGGCGGTGACAGAAGAGAGGCCCCAGAAGGGAATGTGCCCTGAGATGTTAACTACCTCGCCTGGTATACAGGAGGTCGTGTGTTCGATCACGACCCCGACGCCTGCTGTTTGTTTGGAGTGTGCCTGTCCCTCTCTTCCCGTGGTCGTGCGGATTTTTCTCCGGGTCCTCCGGTTTTTCCCTCCACTGTGAGAATGAATGTGATGTTTAGAGTACCTGTCTGCAATAAATTGCCACGTGATAAGCCACTTATTTCAGAGCCATATAGCTCAGCGGGCTTTACCTGGTAACATAAAACTACATGTATAGTGTAGTTTAAGCGACGGCGTTAGACGGGTTCTGGCATCGTAGGACCGTGAGAGATGGCATCGTCCAGGGGATGCCTCCACCCAGACGACTGATGATGCCTATAACTTAATACGGACGATGAACCGGGACGGGCTGGGAGAGTGGCGACGTGGGCAGTTGGTGTCAAGCATGTTACTTGCGAGGTGACGAGTCGAAGACAGTGGGGGAAGGGAACGATCTTAAACTTTGGACTTTAGAGGATGAGGAAGGGAGGTGGTTGCCAGTGCCAGCAACTTGAGGAAGGGATGGAGTTTAGATGTTGCGCGCGCAGCGAGAGAGAGAGAGAGAAGCCGACACCTCTCGACTTTGGGGATTCGCAAAGGGGCGTCGGCGTAACGAGCAGCGAGAGCGCTCCCTTTGCGATCGGCACGAGAGAGAAAAATAAATATAACGGACGGGATGGGGTGTTAAATCGGAAGTAGAAAAATAAAAACGGGAAATTAAAACGAACAAACGCAAAAGCAACGTGAAAAACACGGGTCAGATGAAGTCAACGCGATTCATCGTGAATGAACGAACGCGAGGCTGAGAGGGACGACCAGCGCGGAGATGGAGCGATAGCGAGATGGATCGCGGCATTGCGGGAACCGCGAGCGATGGCGCGCATGTACGGAGGCACCTCGTTCAGCAGTCGGTAGATCGTGACAATGATGATGAGCGTATGCAACTTTCCCATTCAAGCAAATTAGAAAACGATACACAAATACATCTTGTATATCTCTAAAGCTAAATAAGCCAAAGCATCCCGTAAACCACGTGACTTCCGGGTGGCCACGCCTACTCTGTAAGAACAGACACTTTTCCTCGCGTCTTCCTTCTCTCCCCCTCTCATCACTCTCTCATCATCACGCTCTCATCATCACCCTCTCATCATCACCCTCTCATCATCACCCTCTCATCATCACCTTCTCATCATCACCCTCTCATCATCACCCTCTCATCATCACCTTCTCATCATCACCTTCTCATCATCACCTTCTCAACATCACCTTCTCATCATCACCTTCTCAACATCACCTTCTCATCATCACCTTCTCATCATCACCCTCTCATCATCACCTTCTCATCATCACCTTCTCATCATCACCTTCTCATCATCACCTTCTCAACATCACCTTCTCATCATCACCTTCTCATCATCACCTTCTCAACATCACCTTCTCATCATCACCTTCTCATCATCACCTTCTCATCATCACCTTCTCAACATCACCTTCTCATCATCACCTTCTCATCATCACCCTCTCATCATCACCTTCTCATCATCACCCTCTCATCATCACCCTCTCATCATCACCTTCTCATCATCACCCTCTCATCATCACCTTCTCATCATCACCCTCTCATCATCACCTTCTCAACATCACCTTCTCATCATCACCTTCTCAACATCACCTTCTCATCATCACCTTCTCATCATCACCCTCTCATCATCACCTTCTCATCATCACCCTCTCATCATCACCCTCTCATCATCACCTTCTCATCATCACCTTCTCATCATCACCCTCTCATCATCACCTTCTCATCATCACCTTCTCAACATCACCTTCTCATCATCACCTTCTCATCATCACCTTCTCATCATCACCTTCTCATCATCACCTTCTCAACATCACCTTCTCATCATCACCTTCTCATCATCACCCTCTCATCATCACCTTCTCATCATCACCCTCTCATCATCACCTTCTCAACATCACCTTCTCATCATCACCCTCTCAACATCACCGACATCTTTCCCCGCTCTCTCTCTCTCATCCCTTCTCCCCTTCCTCCTGCCCTTCCAGCACCGGCTCTCCTCCTCCTCCATCCCCGCTGCTCATCTCGACCCGTCCCCTCTTCTTCGTCCGTCTTGGGGACTTCCGCACCGGCCTCCTTCGCCTCTCCCCATTCCATTTTCTTTCCCCACGCGTGATACCCTGGGCACGTGTAAACAGTATATATATATAACTTAGAGTATTTCCAAGTTTTTCTATTTTTAAACCTACGCACCATTTTCGTCATCTACGGACAGCCTTGAAATGAGATTCTCTTTTTACGGACCGCCCGCGAATGCGACGAGGTTGGGCAAACGCGTGCTCACGATGCTGAATCCCCTCCCGCAAGTTATTACATTGAGTGGCGTACAACCGGTTACGCTCCTCCCATCGGTGTCACTGACAGCCAACGCTAAGCGGGCCGTAACTTCCGCGGAACAAATTAAATGACCCAAAGAGATGCCCGGCGACCTTTATAGGGAGAAGATTGGGGCGTGGGTGGCGGGGGGACGTGAATGATGTCACGCTGTTGTGCTGCGTTTTAAAAATAAATGATGCGCGTCTCACCCGCACAGCACTCATGAAAATCTCAACATGTGGAAGAAAATAAAATAAAATAAATATATTGCGTGGTAGTATCATAATAATAACACTACTAATAAACATCACATGGCTGTACATAAAACAGCCTCGAGGTTCATGCGATCTTAAAACACAACGCAGCGTGTACGGCACGGCGAATATAACCCGGAGCGGTGTTTGTTAAAACATAAAGGGCTGTTGGTTGTGAGTTGGTTCACGTGCGGCGCTCTGGACAAGGCGACAAGTTCGAGTCTCTGCCACGGCTGACTCGAGTGCCGGGGCGCTGCTGCCGACGTACGCGGCTGCCTGTCATTGGCACCGTGAAGGCAGAAAGCGAGGGCTGTTGGAAGATCATCGCAGCAGAACTTTCGTGAAACTCCCTTCCCGTGGGCGTCGGAGTGGAGCCCCGTAACCATGGCTGGACGAGTGTGGACTGTGCCCATTTCGTCTGTGTGGGATCGAGCGTTTCCCCCTCGCCCGCGTGGGTTCTCCTCCAGTTCTCTAATGTCTAAAGACAAAGATCCCCATAACATACTGTTGGGGCAAGTGCTGTTAGCGAGCACCTGTGAAGGCTGGCAAACTACACGAGGGGGTCGTGATGTTTTTACACACCGCACCAGGTATTCATTTTGAGGCTGAGTCGACCTAGGGGAGGGCCGGGTCCGGTTCAGATAATCGTCACTGGTGTTGGGCGTGAGCGGGAATCGAACTCGGGTCCCCGGGTTCGTAGCACAGTGCGATAACCGCTACACTACCGATCTAATGTCCCCCCAACATGTAAACACTCATTAATTGGCTGATAATGCCTTCATAGATAGAGAACTGCGGAGCTCGGTGTCTCCACGTGGCTGCTGCTGCTGCTCTCCAGCTTCTCTGTGGCTCATCTTTTCAAGAGCGAGCGAACGCTGTATGGTGACGGCGCCTTGCAAGTTGAAAATATTAAATTACTAAATTTAATTTGATTATTATGATTACAAGCGGCGAGTGATAATTATTTAACCAGAACGGGGCACTCACAACCCCCCTTCAGCAACCCACAATGACCAGCGTGGTGAAGTATGAGCAGTCGTTCAGCAGCGTATTGACATCTTATTGTAAAATAATACACATCAATTGTCATGATACTGAGAGTGAGGCGTGTTTGGTTCGTTAAAGCTCATAATAACGTGGCAAATCCTTGTCATTACCATCGATCGTCGTCATCATCATCTTATCTAAGGGATGGGTAAGATGATACGGCTGTTAGGTGTGCAGGCCGTGCAACTGCACAGGGGAACCATGGGCCAAAAGGGCCCAGGCGTCACGCTATCAAGACGGGGGGGGGGGAGGTGAAATTGGTCAAAGTGGGCCCTATTCATTGCTTGCCCCAAGAGGCCACGCAAACTACGCTGCACCACGTGTCTGGTGCTTGCTGCTGCTGCGTTGTCAACGGTGCACAAGCACAGCGAACAAAGCACTCGACCCATTCACTGTGTGGCATTAACATAAAAAAATACAGACACTGAAGGGCCATCAAGACGGTCACTTGCATCGCGCGCCTTCAGATGCGCTTCTGCGGCCGTCTGGAACGCTCTTCCTTCCGACATTAGGAAGACACTGGAGCGATGCACTATAAAATCACGTAGATTGAGAACTTATATATTTAGAACTGCTTTTTGTGTTTAGTTTGTTGTCCTTCCCCCCGCGTCTCCAATGAGCGTGGTTGGCTATGTACGGTGTGAAAGAAGTTCAACTATACATACATTGATTGCCCAGAGCGTCGTCTCTTATATATTTTTTTCTGTGAAGGCAATGCGCTTGACGAATGTGTTGGTTTTTTTGCGATGCGACTGCACTGCTCGGTGCGGCTGCCACACTTATTGACGCATCAAAAGTGGTTGTTGCATAATAAATTCGCTGCTCCTGGCCATAGGAATGTGCAATTCCCGTCTCGAGTTCAGAGATCACAGTGACGACGACGACGATGATGATGGTTGGGCAATGGTAACTGCACGTTGGAGAGGGATGACTCCCCCCCCACGACGATTTTCTTTTTTATAAATCAGAGGTCGTTATTCACAGTGAGGGTAAAAAAGCTACTGAGAATTAATTTTGTTTAGTGTCACTAATTTCTTTGATGGCCCCACCACAGACACACACAGACACACAAAGACACACAAAGACACACAGACACACAGACACACACACAGACACACACACAGACACACACACAGACACACACACACAGACACACAGACACAGACACACACACATACACAAGACACACAGACACACACACAGACACACACACAGACACACACACACAGACACACAGACACACACACACAGACACACACACAGACACACAGACACACACACACACACGCTGCAATGTTCCATGACAAGCGGCAGATGGGAAGCAGATGGCAGCAAGGGAGGCAGCGGTTTCTAAGGAGCGACAGCTCCTCTCTGTCCCATGCCGCTCGCGCTCACAGACAACGCCGATGAACGCGCACCATAAATTCGTTACTTTCATGTCTCGCCATCCGTAAATACCACGTTGCCTATAAACACAGAGTGTCGTTTTAAGCAGACAAAACACATTCCCCCCGTTCTCCCCACGTAACTATTGGTACTGCCCGGGTCTGTGGTGGCTACGCTGCTGCACGTGACTGCCTGCGATCCAGCACGCTGGAGGCTGCAGCGCAGGGTTGGCGGATCACCGCACGAATGTTCTGAAACTCCCTTCCCGTAGGCGTCGAGGAGGTGCCAAACATACCCTGGCTCGCCAGGAACGAAAACGTCGACTCCACCTGTTGCATCTGTGCGGGATAGAGCGTTTCACCCTCGCACGTGTGGGTTTTCTCCGGGTGCTGCGGCTTCCTCCCATATGTAAACGCACATCCGATTAGTGCGGTTGGCTACGTGCGGTTTGAAAAAAGTTCAACATACAAACATACGCTCATCAACTGGCCGAAAGCACATTCACATAGAGAGGACCGCAGAACGTGGCCAATTGTTGGTGCTGGTTCACCGCGCGTTTGCCATCCTGCAGGTCTGTGGCTCCTCTCTGTTCGACTGGTTGGCACAGTAGGGGGCACAGGTGGTGCATCTGGCACTCATCTCAGTCAATCGACCCATGGCACCTGGGTCTGCCCCGTGACCTCCTGACAGCCGGCGTTCGACACTTCACCGTGGCCTTGACGTGCACATAGCCTGGCACAAAGCGCCGTGTGACGTCACCGCCGCTTCGTGGTGAATGGCGGTTGTTGTTATGGTTTTTTTTTCGACGATTGAGTCAATAATGTGCACGTTACGAGTTGAAAATATTATCATTAGTGAACACTTATTCAGGGGCAGTAAAGGCGCACAAGGTGGTGGAGGTGTGGCCAGCGCTACACCCGTTCATACGCTGAGCTGACATCAACGAGTCCCAGAGCAGGCTCAGATTGTACTCAGTTCTGATGCACATGGCTGGAGTACAAACCGTTGGTGGCCAGGTTCACACACACACACTGAACGTCCCTGTTGGCCTCCGATAGTTTTCCTGGCAGCTAGGGTACAATCGTGTTGCTGTTGTGGCCGTCGTCGTATTATCTGGGGTCGTGGATCCCGATCCTAGCTCACTGCGCTCGATCGAATTCGATATTTTCCGATGCTGTCGGAGGGATCAACGTCAATGTCGAAACATCGACGTATTGGAACCGAAAACATCGATGTGAATCGTGTAAGCCGTGTTTTTTTAAATCTTGATTTTAAGCTTTCGTGACCGCAGGATTCCATACTCTTTGGTTCTTTGGGTGAAGTCACGTAGGTAGAAAAAATAATAGATCAGGACGTTTCGATCGCAATAACAAGCGACGAGGCATTATCAATATAAAGCCTCGTCCCCAGCAGTCTGATTTTCTCACCTGAAGACGGTCGCTTGTTGTTGCGATCGAAACGTCGCGATCTATTATTTGTTCTACCTACGCGACTTTACCGAAAGAAGCAAAGAGTCGCGTGGTTTTTTTTTCTTTGTTTTGCCCATCCCTGCGGCACTGGGGGAAGAGTTACGTTCGTGAGCGCCGATCAACGCCGGCGCGGGCACGTCGAGAGAGATGATTCTGTGCGGTCAGCAGCAACAGCTCCCGGCCCACATCACCTTCGCTCCTCCAGAGTGCCCTGGCGGAGGCCCGTGGCAAATGCGGATACTATTTGCCCACCGACGCCGCTTCGTCACGAGCGTAAATCAAACCCGGGTCGCCACCGGGATCGCAGCGCAGCGCGCGCAACACTCGCGGATGGAGCCACCGCTCCCTATGCATAACAACGCGACAAATGTCCCCCCGGCGGTGCCGTACCGTGAGCGGGCACCTATTAATCGCAGTCACGCGTTGTCTACCCGGTACACATTCATACCGCATATACACCCCGCGCCAGGTATTCATTCAAGGCCGAGTCGAGCGGTCCAGAACTCGTTTCGACCATCACCACTCACGTGAATCGTGACACGAATTCGAACTCAGAATGCCCTGTTCGTTGCGCAGTGCGTCAACCACCACGCTACCACTCCCCACTCTCATCCCACTGCCCCACTCCTCTCTCCACCCCGGCATATACACTCGTACAAAAGAAGACAAAGATCCACCACATAGCCTTCATCAGAATATTGCACCTATGCAGGCGAGCACGGCACACCAGAATGTGGGTGGCCAACGTCATCCCCGGCCGCCTTTGTATCCCGAGTGGCGATGTTTTACACACCGCACCGGGTACTCATTTGAGCTCCGAGTCTTGAACAGGGGAGGCCCAGAAAAGCTTCCGATAATCGTGACCAGCGGCCACGAGCGGGAATCGAACTCGGGTCGCCGGGTCAAGCAGCGTCAGCGCGTTAACCGCTGCGCCACCGCTCGCTGCACACACGCACGCGCACGGGCGCATGGGCACGCGCACGCTCACCGCTCGCACGCAAAGCGATAGCCATCACGGCGCGTTGGAGGCCGATGTCGCGGAGGCACGTTCTCCGTCCCATTATTACGCGAACGGCGTTGGAGCGTTAACGAGGACGGGTTCGAGGTTGTGATTACTTTGCGTGCAAAATGGATCGGTTTGTCTTGCTTGTGGCACAGATGGAGAATGTATGGTGAGCGGGGAAGCTGGCTCTTCTATTAACTCTCGAAGGTTCCATGAATCTTGCGCGCTATAAATCCGGTCCCCCCCCCCTGGTTTGAGCTGAAATCACTCCTCGGAAAAAAAAAAGTAATTCCCAAAAATGCCACCTTGTATAAAATATGAGGCGCGACATTTACACGTGTTCCCCGCCCGCACGTGAGCAAATGGAAGCTTACAAAACTACAATAACAATATATATATACCAACGAAAGTTACGCACATGGGAAAAAGGTGAAGTTTTTTGCTTTGTTTTAAGTACCACCCTCTTTTGCAATCACAGCGAGACTCAGGCAATAAAAAATACTAAGAATCCGGAGGATGCCTTTAGTCCTGGGCTCTGTGGGCTCTGTAAATAACACGGAAACCCAAGCATCATGAAGGTGCCTTAGTCTGGCTCTGTGGGCTTCTGTAATTAACATTTATTTAACGCTGAACATCATACAGGTGTTGGAGTCTGGTTCCATGAGCTTTTTTAATCAACACTGACGCGTTAGGATGCGACACAGGCCTTAATATAGCTGTGTGCTTCGTACAGCATTGGGGGAGTGACTTTAAAGAAAGAAACGACCCTGACTACGTGAGTTTATCGATGCGACGTAATGCAATTCTAAGTTTGGTATATTTAAGATAATGGTATCGCTTTAAACACTTTTATGATGGCCATCTTCAAGCGAAGGTTGCGTTCGGACGCATTAACGGCACTTTGCTGTGATTGTAGGCTTCTGTGCGGTGATGTAGAGTGGGAGGTGGATCGAGTCACCCATCAGAGTGGGTGGGAGGACGGTCGCCTTCTTGCAGCCCACGTGACGCGCTCTGACGTCACCTTAAACTCAACTAAAATGGCGATACCCCGGTTGACGTCGGGGATGCGTTGCTGAAAGGCGCGACGACGAATGACGAAACGACATCAAATGAAAGGGATTTACAGCACCGATGTCTCTTTCATCGAGGGCGACATTGGCGCGTAAACTAAAGATTGGTTGGGGGCAGGTGGAGGTGAAGGCTGAGAGGCGACCGGAACGAGAAATGACGGACGATGTTGTTCGTGTGGGTTTGATTCGATGCAAATCAGGCAGCGGAATAGTCGAGTGACGACGTATTTGTGGAAAAAAGTGAAAGGGGGAGACATAAATCGGGGTATCACTGCACCGCCTAAGGTATTGTAAAGGAGACCCGAGACAAGGTATCAGGGGGTTCGTCTTTTATTCCTTTCCTCCCATCCACACCTGTCCCCAGCCGTCCCAATATCGTTCCTGCCAACGACTTCCTCTTCTCGCCCGCTCTCTCCCTTATATCTCCTCACCTGCTCCTCCCCCTTCTCCTGTCACCGTCCCACTTCCCCTCCTATTGGTGGGAATTCTTCCCCTGACACCCCTACAGTATCACATCTTTAGTCGTACCCATTTATTCACGCTGCCTACCAGAGCGAATCCCTTGCTAACCCCACTCAAAAGCAATTCACTACTCTTGGCCATACAGATCAGTTGAAACTGCTAAAGTTGTGCCACCTCGGGTGGTACGGACAAGTGCGTCGCCTTCGAATACAGATGCGATCAGTCGAGATAAATACCAAACAAGACCCTCATAATGGCCAGAAACCGATTGAACGAGGTCTTCGCGTGAACCAACTAAACACTGAAGGACCTCCACTCCCGCTCTGATGAATCCGGGCTGACTGATAAAATCCATGCCGCTGGGAGTACCGCCCAGAAAGTCAGAATGTTGCAATGTATGACGTGAGTAAGGATCTAGAATTTAAAAATAATTTATATACATGTGAAGTATTGGAAAATGACGGCAGGAAACTCCTTGACGGGAACACACTTCTTTTATTAAATCTTGACTTGTAACAATACAACGCGTGGCCTCTCTTCTTCACAATGCGCTTCTCTTAACTCTGGACTCTGTGCTGCCGGCTCTCTGTGCCTCGTGTAGACTCCGCGCCTCGGCTACACTCCTCTCTCGCCTCGTGTAGACTCTGCGCCTCTGCTACACTCTCCACTCGCCTCGTGTAGACTTTGCATCTCTCTCCCTGGCTACACCGTATGCATACTCGGCTCGTGCAGACCTTTCTCTCTCGCTGGCTACACCGTATGCATACTCGGCTCGTGCAGACCGTTCTCTCTCGCTGGCTACACACTATACATCACTCAGCTCGTGTAGACCGTTCTCTCTCGCTGGCTACACACTATACATTACTCAGCTCGTGTAGACCGTTCTCTCTCGCTGGCTACACACTATACATTACTCAGCTCGTGTAGACCGTTCTCTCTCGCTGGCTACACACTTATACCTTACTCTCCTCTACTCTCCATTACTCTCCATTACTCTCCATTACTCTCCATTACTCTCCTCTCCGGGCTCTATCTCTGCACCCTCGTCTTCATTCTTAGATGGTTCCACTTCTGCCCCTGCTCCTCTGTGCATCACCTTATATACCCCTTCTTCCCGGGAGACGGAGCGGATGCGGACCTCAACGTCGGCACCGCTCCTCAGTTACCCAATCCCCACGCGCTATCCCTACGATCCGGTTCCGCTCAGCGCGTGTTTCCACTCCCCGACCAATCACACCGCGCTGCTACCCGATCACTCCCTCTGGGCGCGTCACCGGCACACAGCCAATCAGCAGCACTACCCCCACCCGCGCACTGACGCCTGCTCCTCCCCGTCAGCGCGCGTCACCACACACACACCCGTACATACGCGCTGGCACACGACATACACACCCAGCGCGTATCACCACTACATCACCCCCTCCCACATAGCTCGCAGCCGGCCCGGCTGCTAACAACAACCAACCGCGACGATAAAACGACAACCAACAAAAAAAAAACCCCGTAACCCCCCGAGTGTGCCCCGTAACATAACACAACAACAACAACAACAAGAATAACTATGTACAGATTGACAATGAACCCGAAAAGTCAACAATAACACGATACGAGCAAATTCGAAACGAACGCGCCCCACGTCCCTGCGACTACACGCAGTGACGAGGCGCTCCAACTGCCCCGACTCCTCACGAGGCAGGTCATGCAAAGTAGCACGACCTGGCGCGAGTCCGTCTGGCTGGTCCATCGTATGGGGCGGGACACTGACGACCGTCCGGCGGTTCCGGCTGCTCCAGACGGCGCGGAACGGGCCTGAAAGGGCCGGCCCCGCCGCGGAGATCCGGCCGCCGGTGATCGGCAGCTGTCAGTTCCGAGACACCTGGGAGCAGATCAGGCGAAAATACGTGTGGATCAGGCAGAGACATTTCCCCCTCTGGGTCGCCGGTCACGTCACACGCCCGGCCATCACGACACAAGGGGAGGCCATATGGAGGCGAGAACGGCTTCAGTCGGGAGGGGTGAACGTACCACCGGCGCTTTCCCCACTTTATCTGAACGCACTGGGGCCGTGCAACGCGCACGACCTCCACGGGTCCCCTCCACGGTCTCAACAATTTAGGCGACGTAGCCAAGGGTGCCTGAGGGCAATGCAGCCAGGCCCTGTCACCTGGTTTCCATTCGTGCATGGACACCTTCCGTGCCCGCAACCGTTCATTAGCAATTTGGCGAGCCCGCGAATTAAGCCGCGCGGCCTCCCTCGCCTCTGTCAGCTTGTGAATATTAAACTTAATATGTTCTGCCAAATTAGAATTAGTTCGTGGAGCGGACAGGCCAAGTTGCGTTTCTATTGGCGGGTCAGCTTCCCGACCGTACATCAAATAGAATGGGGAAAACCCCGTAGCTGCATGGGGGGCCATTCTATACGCGGCAAGGACTCCCGGGACCTGCAGGTCCCAATCTACATGTGCCTCGCACACCTGCTGGCACAGCATGGAAGTCAAGGTTTTGTGGAGTCTCTCCACCATCCCGTCAGTCTGCGGGTGGTACGGGGAGGTACGCACCTTCTTGGTACCCAACAGATCGCACACCTCTTGCAACAATTTACTCGAAAAAATTTTACCTTGGTCGGTCAGCAGGCGTTCGGGAGCCCCCTTGTCCAGGACATAGCCCTGGACGAAGGCATCCGTCACAGCCGCTGCCGACTGGTTAGCGAGAGGCCACGCCATAGGCCATCGGGTAAAGTATTCGACCCCCACTAACAAATATTTATTCCCTCTCGGCGTGACTGGGAAGGGCCCCAAAATATCGAGTGCAACGAGCTCGTTGGTACGCGAGACCTGAATAGATTGCAGCGGTGGATTAGCTGCCACGGCCGGTGGTTTACGCCTGGCGCACTCAACGCACCCCTTCAGAATATGCACCACATCACTTCCCATTCCCGGCCAGTAATAGTCACGCTGAAGCAGGGCAAGCGTCTTGTTAACTCCCAAGTGCAAGAGGCGTTCGTGTGCCGCCAAGACAACCCTCCCCCTCACAGCGGAAGGCACCACGAGTGCGTTCCGCCGGGACAAACTGTCCCATTTCAATAACACGCCCCGCTCAAGTACATAGGAGCCGGTACGCTCCTGGTCCCCCTCGGGACCCCCAACCTTGCGGCGTAATGCTAGCAGCGAGCTGTCCGCCATCTGGAGGCGGCCCCATTCGCTGAGCGACAGCGAGAGCAGCGAGTCCCGACCCTGAGAGGCAGTGGAATCATCCCCGATCGGTGCGCCCGCTGTCGCAGCCAGTGCCCCCATCTCCCCCGCAAGCGTCGGTTTACAGCGCGCCGATCCCGTCAAACACGCGCATTCATCACAAGGCAACAACCGCGACAAGCAATCGGCATTCGTGTGTCGCAACCCCTTACGGTACGTAGTCGTAAACTGATAGTCCTGGAGGACTTCCAACCAACGCGACAACTGGCCCGAGGGCTGGGCGACCCTCAATGAATACTGCAGCGCCGCGTGGTCCGTTCTGACTGTAAAGTGACGACCATAAAGATATGGCCTAAACTGCTGCACAAAAAAAAAAATGGCAAGCAGCTCGCGACGGGTGACACAGTAGCGCTGCTCCGCCGGAGACAACACCCTACTACCGTAGGCGACAACTCTTTCGACACCCCCAACGACTTGGGATAGCACCCCCCCAATGCCCGTGTTGCTAGCATCCGTGTCCAGCAAAAAGGGACTGGCAAAATCGGGATAACACAAGGGTGGGGCACCCACCAAGGCGTCCCGGAGGGAGCGAAACGCGGCCTCCTCCTCCGGTCCCCATTTGAACTTCACTCCCTTCGCCGTTAGAGCGTGCAAGGGTTTTGCAATAGTGGCGAAGTGCTCAACGAACCGCCGATAATAAGAAGCAAACCCGATGAAACTACGCACGTCGGAAACGGACGTAGGTGTCGGCCACGAACCGACACAATCCGTCTTCGCGGGATCGGTGGAGATCCCCGAAGAATCGACAATGTGACCCAAGTATCTAACGGACCTACGAAGGAGGTGACATTTGGCCGGTTTAAATTTCAACTTAGCCGATCGCATTCGCAAGAACACCCCTCTCAATCGCCGGAGGTGTTCCTCAAACGTTTTACTGAAAACAATGACATCGTCCATATAAATCAAGCATGTATCCCACTGCAAGCCCGACAAAACCAGCTCCATAAGTCGCTGAAACGTCGCTGGAGAGGAGTGAAGTCCCATGGGTAACCGGTTAAACTGGAACAGCCCCCCTGGAGTCCGAAATGCTGTCTTAGGTTTCGACTCTTCGTCGAGCGGCAACTGCCAAAACCCCGATAACAAATCAAGAGTCGAAAAATATCGCGCACCAGACAATGCATCGAGGGACTCATCCATCCTGGGGAGCGGATACGCGTCAGCCACAGAGATCTTATTCAGGCGACGGAAATCAACGCAGAACCGCAGGGACCCGTCCTGCTTCTTAACCAGCACAATAGGCGCTCCCCACGGGCTAGAGGAGGGCGAAATAATATCGGCTTCTAGCATATCGTTAACAGCCGACTGAAGATGTTCCTTCTCCACGGGACTCAGTCGGAAGGGATTTAGCCTGACCGGCGCCGCATCGCCCGTTTCAATGTGATGGTGCAACAAATCCGTGCACCCAATGTCATACTTATGTTTACTGAATACATCAGAGAATTCAATGAGCAACTCGCGCAGCGCACCCAACTGCGCCGCCGACAAATCGTCCGAGGCGGCACATAACGAATGGACCCACTCAAGGTCTTCCCTTGGCTCAACGTTCCGCGCGGGGCTCGAGCCAACCTGCGCAACCAACCCATCATCCCCAGGGACCTGCGCCGCGTGAGCCAGCACGGTGCCCTGCGGAATGACAGCTGGTCGCGACCCCGCGTTCAAAACCATCACAAACGGATCCCTGTCAGCCCGCACCAAAGTGTGAGCCACCGATAAATCAAGACCCCCGACAGCCTTGTTAGAAGGACCCAAAAGCATACTCTGTCCCGAAGCCTCCCTCACCCATGGTTTCCGCAACCGGAGGGGAATCAACATCTGTGAACCCGGGGGCACTTGCACTGTCTGCGTCGCCACCGCTTGTATCGTAGCGCACGCCGTCCGAATGTCAGTAGGGCCCGTCAAAAATGAAATCCGGCGACCCGATGGCAGTTCAATGCATCGTTGATCGATAAGAATTTTAATGGGCATTTTAGCCAAAAAGTCAGTGCCCAAAAGACACGGAACTGCCAAAGAAGACGAAACGAAAACGGGTCCCGACAATTTGATATCTCCAATGCAAATGGACGCCCTAACCTGACCGATAATGCCCAACGATCCCCCATTAGCGGCGTAAAATGGCACATCCACTGGAAGCAGCGGACGACATTGGACCGGAAGAATATTATAAATGAGGTCCGATATAATAGTTGCCGATGCCCCCGTGTCCACTAACACCCTAATCTCAACCCCATCAATAGATCCCGTAACAACGGACGAACCCGCCGAAGCAGCCACAATTCTATGCCCCAATTCCGCCCATTCAATGTCTCCCTGGTCCTGGCCGAACCCCCCTCGCCGAACCGAATCCCCGAACCTTAACCGGCCCTCCTCCGCCGCAACGCGGCGTCCCATGTGTGCCGAATAAACAGGCCGAGCGTGTGAGGTGCCGCGACTTGCCGGGGATTGTGGAGATGACTTGGGCTCTCGTTCGTCGTCCAGCCGAGCTCCCATGGCGCGCTGCCGCGGAGCGCGGCACCCGGACGCCACGTGGCCCCGGAGGCCGCAGTTATAGCACGTGACGAGGGTCGGAGTAGATCTTGGTTGCTCCGACTTTCGGCCCGATCGCAGAGGCGACCGGGCCCCCGGCCTCCAGTCCCCTGGTCGTCCCGTGGCGAACGCCCCCTCTCGTGGGCTGACGACTTGGGGTTCGGCGACCACCAACCCCGGGGCTGCGACGACAGCAGCGTTGCAACCAACGCCTTGCTTCCGTTGCAGGGCCTCGTGCGCTTGAATACTCGTGGCGACTCTCAAAGAAGAAATATCAATCTCGTCAGCTGTGTTGATAGGGACCCCCAGGTCCTGCGCCAACTTGAGCAGCTGCTCCAAAACCATCGCGTCTTGGCCCTCCTCGTCCATCCGAGGGAACGCAGCATCAGCAAGAGCCAGCAACGCCGTGCGATAGGCCAGCGCGGTCTCCGTGGCCGCTTTCCGTCTTGCGTAGAACAGATGGCGGCACGTAGAGGGAGGCCCGTAGACCCTGGCCAACAAACCCAGTGCATCCTTCAGCGTGGAGCGGTCCGACTTCCGTGCAGCCCTGAAGGCCGCGAGCGCATCGTCGTCCAGCATGGCGGGCAATGCCCGCAGCGCCGTAGCATCGGACCACGCTGACATCTCTTGATGCGCCAAAAACCTTCGCTGAAATTGGCCCCAGTCTCCGCCTTCCGCCTTGAAGGCTGACAACGTGGGCAGGCGCTGCTGAAAAATGAAGTCATCCGCCTCGTGGTTCCTCTCCGCCTGTCCGTCGGTGTCTAAGATGGCGGCTCCAGCAGCAGACGTAAGATGGCGGACCCCCTCGCGCGCTGATGACGTCGATGCGCGCGCTTGGGAACCCACCACCACGTGGCGCTCGCCGTTCCCGCCAAAAGTAGGCCCAGGCGCAATGGCGGGAATCCCCCATTGGTTTTGGCGGGAATCTGCGGGGCGACCTTGTAAAATGTCCCCCACCGTCCCCGCTCCTCCCGACGAGCTGATCTCCGCCAAGATGGACGCGGCGGCGAGCAGCAGCTCCGCCAGTCGGGAGTGCGCCTCACGAAGCCCGGCGTCTGTCCCCGGTCGCTCGGCCGGCGCCGTCGACGGACCCTGCAGCGTGGGCAAGTCCTCTTCCTCACCCCCCGCCACCAGCGGCCCCGAGTCGTCCAGGTCTTCCTCGCGGTCAATCCCGTGGGTCCTACGGGTCTTCCTCGTCTCCATACTTGGAAGCCCGTTTCACTTCTGACGCCAGATGAAGTATTGGAAAATGACGGCAGGAAACTCCTTGACGGGAACACACTTCTTTTATTAAATCTTGACTTGTAACAATACAACGCGTGGCCTCTCTTCTTCACAATGCGCTTCTCTTAACTCTGGACTCTGTGCTGCCGGCTCTCTGTGCCTCGTGTAGACTCCGCGCCTCGGCTACACTCCTCTCTCGCCTCGTGTAGACTCTGCGCCTCTGCTACACTCTCCACTCGCCTCGTGTAGACTTTGCATCTCTCTCCCTGGCTACACCGTATGCATACTCGGCTCGTGCAGACCTTTCTCTCTCGCTGGCTACACCGTATGCATACTCGGCTCGTGCAGACCGTTCTCTCTCGCTGGCTACACACTATACATCACTCAGCTCGTGTAGACCGTTCTCTCTCGCTGGCTACACACTATACATTACTCAGCTCGTGTAGACCGTTCTCTCTCGCTGGCTACACACTATACATTACTCAGCTCGTGTAGACCGTTCTCTCTCGCTGGCTACACACTTATACCTTACTCTCCTCTACTCTCCATTACTCTCCATTACTCTCCATTACTCTCCATTACTCTCCTCTCCGGGCTCTATCTCTGCACCCTCGTCTTCATTCTTAGATGGTTCCACTTCTGCCCCTGCTCCTCTGTGCATCACCTTATATACCCCTTCTTCCCGGGAGACGGAGCGGATGCGGACCTCAACGTCGGCACCGCTCCTCAGTTACCCAATCCCCACGCGCTATCCCTACGATCCGGTTCCGCTCAGCGCGTGTTTCCACTCCCCGACCAATCACACCGCGCTGCTACCCGATCACTCCCTCTGGGCGCGTCACCGGCACACAGCCAATCAGCAGCACTACCCCCACCCGCGCACTGACGCCTGCTCCTCCCCGTCAGCGCGCGTCACCACACACACACCCGTACATACGCGCTGGCACACGACATACACACCCAGCGCGTATCACCACTACACATGTATATTTTTAAACACACTGAAGGACCTAAATGTGACTTCCTGGCCAGAAACCTAAGGGAAAACAACGTTGACTTTGTCTCTTTGCTGGAAAGCACGCCGAGAGGAGCACATGGATGGCAAGTTACGGGATCAATGACATCTGGTTGTTGCTGCCATCGACCACCGTACACATGGCCTCCTCTCCACCTTCATGAGGCAAGGCCCGAAGGACTCTGCCTTCACGTCCACCACCACCACAAGCGACGGCACATCGTCAATAACCTCCACAGTGGGTCACGTGACGGTCCTCATCGGTTAGGGTATTTGGCTACCGCTCTAAATTTCCACCTGATAAGCCACTTTGTTCAGCTATCGTTTGTGCAAAGGTCGCTTCTGAAAAAAGAGCTCAGTAGGCCTTCCTGGTAAAATACAAAATAAAAACTCATAACAAAGGTTTTTGGAGAGTAAATCTACACCATTTACAATTGTGGATGTACTCTCTAACACACCGGTGGGCTGACGTAGTAACTAATTGGCGCGTTGTTCACGTGACACACCTTACTGGCTGTGTCGGGTGGTGCAGGGTTACGGCACATTTATACTTACGCGATCTAACCCAAAAACCTTTATTATGAATAATATTGGTCGCAAAAGCCTACGTGTTAAACAAAAAAAACCTGTTAATCGTTTATCAATGTATACAAAAGCCAACCCGCCCCTAAAAACGAATGCCCATTACCACCTGTGCCAGCAGCCATCCCCCCCAGCTTTAGACGCGGGTGACTTCTATAGCCAGCACACACAGTGGGGCTAACTCAGACGATGATGAAGCTGCAGAATGGTCGGCGGCACGAAATTCGTTCCAAATATGGGACTCTGACAAGCCATTCACTCAGCGCAGTTGAAAAAGGACTCCACAGACTTATGCTTCGTCTCAAAGGGAAAGAATGGACAGCCGCTAATCGGTGGACGAACAAATTACAGGCATCTTCTTGGTTCTTTCGGTAAAGTCACGTAGAAGGGAAGTAATAAAATAATAAAAATAAAACATAATAAAACAATTATGTTTTATTTTTATTATTTTATTACTTCCCTTCTACGTGACTTTACCGAAAGAACCAAGAAGATGAATCCCTGCAGTCACGAAAGCTTTAAATCGAAAAATTACAGGCACTCCTCTACTTATGAACGAGTTAGGTTCCAGAGGTCTGTTCGTAAGTCGATTTGTTCTTAAGTCCAACTTTACTCCTGTTGATCCCAAACATGTTGTACGGCATGTACACTAAACACGGGGAATGGCTTTAAAGTTGTATAATCTCCTGTAGATGTAGATGCCACTGGTTCTTCATGTTCTGCAGATGTAGCTGCCACCACCGCCATCAATTGCACGGCAGTTGAACTTACGAATCTCGGTCCGAACAGGCAACTGGACATATGGACAAATTTGTTCGTATCTCTCAAAGTTCGTTAGTCGAACATTCGTAAGTAGAGGAGTTCCAGTTTCGGCAAATTTTCCCAAGAGCCAATGCAGACTCGGCATTCGCACACATTGGATTCCTGATACCGGTCATAACCTCAACACAATGGTCACGTTGGAACCTTTGGAAGGCCAACGGAAGGCTTAGCTAGGAAAAATAAACTGAAAACTCGATTGAAGAACCTAGAGCCACAGCCTGGAAAGCGTCGACACATTCTTGAGTTTGCATGTTCTCTCCGTGGTCGTGTGGATTTTTCTCCAGGTTCTCCGTTTTTGTTCCCTCCAGATTAAGAATCAACACGCGTTTAGAATATTTGGCCGCTATAAATGCCCACGTG
This sequence comes from Lampetra planeri, assembly GCF_965212315.1. Classification (NCBI taxonomy): domain Eukaryota; kingdom Metazoa; phylum Chordata; class Hyperoartia; order Petromyzontiformes; family Petromyzontidae; genus Lampetra; species Lampetra planeri. Next base: position 3,558,063 of record NC_136130.1, on the reverse strand, counting down.
AAAAATGTCCACGTCGTTGAGCTATCGTTATTTTGCCACAAAGCTCAGTGGGCCTCAACTGGTGAAATAAAAAATGGTAAAAAAAAAGAATTGGTGCCTCAAAACCAACAGAGCTTCCCACACGCTGCTGTCCTGCTCAAGGGTACCGATGGACAAGCTCACCATAAACGCTCTCCGGGAACAACTCTCCACCATCACCTTGAGCCAACGACCGCAAAGCGGCCCTCAGGGCCAGAAAACCTAACGAGGCACTGGGATACGATAGCCCGTGCCCCGAGTTCCAGAAGGACCTGGGACTACATACAAAACAGTGGCTTGCAAACCACTTCATCCTTATACAGAGGACAGGAACATTTGCGAAATCATGAAAGCGAACCAAAGTCATCGCCACTCTGAAACCCAGAACGCCGCAAGTCTCGCCCTCGAGCTCCAGGCCACGATCCCTCTTTGCCCTCCGCCTAGAGGCTGACCGAACGAGCCGCCCCTTGCCAGACACCCCCCCCCCCCCCCCATTATCTACTCCCAACTGCCTATCGAAACAGCTGGCATGATGGGGGGATTTCGAACCAACTGTAGCTTCTGCAAACAAATCGCTGCTTTCACCACCCTCATGGAAGCTGGTTCCTGCCCCCAACAAAAAAAACCGGCACAGCAATAGTTGACCTCTCCGCTGCTGCTGCTGCTGCCTATTACAACGTTTGGCACCATGGCCTGCTCTGCTGGAGATGGCTAAAATCATCCGGTCAATGCGATGCCCAGCGACCGTATTTTCAGGGTGAACACCTCTCTGGTGAACACAGCCGGAGGGGAATTATCAACAATGGGTTCCCTCTAGGCTCGGTGCTTGCACTATCACGATTCAACATGTATATATATACATACACACACAATAGGCCCGTCATGTACATCATCTCGCAAATTAATATGTGCAGTGGCATAGCCCTTGCTGCACATGGTACAAGCCTCGAGAACATTGCCAATGCTTTTCTCAGCTGATAAAGTGTTGAAGGAATATTTCCGTCGCTGACCATCTGCCTACAAAACCAACACAAGCGCTCTCCACCTCGACAATCGTGCAGCAGATGACACCCTTGATGTGCCCTGCCTTCTGCGATAGCCCGGTGCTCTGTGACCCCACTCCAAGATATCGTAAGGGTTGCCATGGAGAGAAAGACTGACCTGCAAGCCCCGCATGGTAACAGATCTGTGGGAAAACAAATCCAGGATCGCCCTGCTACAGAAACTTGCAGGGACGACCCTGCGACAACTCAGCTGATGGTGCTGCGAGCTGCCACCATCTCACTGATTCACTCGCCAGTGGCAATGGGCTCCAGCCTGGACCGGGAGCTCGTACACAAAGCTGCAAGATGCACGATTAAATAACGCTTTGCATTGTTGGTATTTATATTTACATATTGCATATGAATCACCAGCATCTCCTACTGTGAAACATTGGCAGGACACTCCTGAAGAAGTGTCATGAGGCTCAGGTGAGGCTGCCTTGGATAGACAAGGAGAAACAAATATTTAGCCGCCACTGCCAGGCATCTTATCCGCACTAATCGGGTCCCAGAGGGGACAAGATGCACGTCTCTAATTTTAGCACAGCCACTGCTGTAACCACAAGGGCCTCGAGCAGGGAAGGAAGTGGCCGAGCTGTGGGTGCGTGTGTCAGAGGTTGAACGTCCTATTAGATACACGGCAAGGAAAGTGTTTCCCACCCTCTGACCGAGGCGGGGCTCAACAATTCACCGACCCCAGCAATTTTGAGAATTCTCGCGGTCCAGAGGTCGCGATTTGATTCAATGAACGATTTTCCTGATAACGTTGCTAGTGGCTTATAATGGCTGCAGGGATCGCGTGCACCTATTACGTGCAACGTAGAGGGCCCAAACGTTGCCACGCGTTCACAACTTGTTGCAGAGGTTTGCGGTTCGAGTCCAGAAGGCCGCCCTGGTTAATATATGCTAAAACTTAAAACTAAACAATGTTTTTCATAGTAGTAGGTTTTTACCCTTTAAACTGGTACAAAACTGACACTTTTATACAAGGCATCATGTTTGCAATAACCACAACACAAGTAGTAAAAATGCAAACAAAAATAAACAACTCTGATAATGATAATAATATGCACTGTCCTTGAAGTTGATTGGTCCACACCCAAGACAGCTTTCCTTAGAGCCTAGTCTCCATTGGTGCTGGACCAGATGACACCAGAAGGCGTATGCCTTCTGGTGTCAGCTCTAAGGAAAGCTGTCTCGGGTGTGGACCAATGAACTTCAAGGACAGTGCATATTATTATCAGAGTTGTTTCTTTTTGTTTGCATTTTGACTACTTGTGTTGTGGTTATTGCAAACATGATGCCTTGTATAAAGGTGTCAGTTTTGTACCAGTTTAAAGGGTAAAAACCTACTACTATATTTTGCCACTGGTAAAGGAGGTCTCATAATGTTTTTTTTTTATTTTACCAGGTAAGGCCCACTGAGCTTCATAGCTATTTTTCAGAAGCGACCAGGCCACAAATGATAGCTGAACGAAGTGGCTTATCACGTGGAAGTGTATAGCAGCAGGGATACACTCTAAACGCATGCTGATTCTAAATGTGCAGGAAAAAAAAACGGAGGACCTGGAGAAAATTCCACATGACCACGGGGAGAACACGCAAACTCCAAATATACAGCAGGCGTCAGGGTCGGGATCGAACCCACGACCTCCTGCATACCAGGCGAGGTAGTTAACATCTCGACACCGTGCAGCCCTATAACGTTGTACGGGTGCATTATACAGGCGCTTTACACTCAGCAGTGGGACGTTAGAAGATCACACGACGCCGTGTGCCGGCGTAATGGTCCAAATTTGTCACATTTGGAGAATTTCCTCGCAAATTTCTCGATTGGGAAATGGACAGCAAGCTTCGCCACCCCCCCCACCACCACCACTGCCACAACTTTCAGGGACGTGCGGTCAGGGGAGGCAGGGGAGGCAGAGCCTCACCTGTCATACTCCAATGAAAATAGATGGTACTAAAAGTAAAAAATAAGAAATATTTTTTTCCACTGATCTGTGTTATAAATGTAATTTCTATATGATTCCGATCATTACAGAGAGATAGTAACAGGCACGCGCTTATTGCCCGCGCTCCATCCAGTTTCGGAGGGGTTGCGCAATCAGAGGGGAGGCTGAGCTCGTCGCTGCCTCACCTCTCGTCTCTTCATGTATTTGCAGCGGAGTTCCGCAAATTAGGCGATTCTGACTAAAAATGATTGGAATCGTACATAAATGACGTAACACAGATCAGTGGGGGAAAAAAAATCTTAATTTTTATTTTTTAAATATTTTTTACTTTTCTTAACAGATATTTTCATTGGAGTATAACAGGTGAGGCTGTGCCTCCCTTTGCCTCCCCTGACCGCACGTCCCTGACAACTTTGTAAGACCCTCCTGAAAAAGAGTCATGAGACTCAGTGCGGCTGTTCTTGGGAAACAAGCGTAACGCCTGTGTGTAACATTCGAACGCGTGTGTTTAAGTGTAACGGAATGCACGTGGACTCTGATGCGTGATCTAATGAATGTGTCGCCGTTTGCAACACCAACGTCATGGGACAATTCTAGATTTGAAGTTTTGGTGACAGCAAGGATCCATACTCCTTGGTTCTTTCGGTAAAGTCACGAAGTTAAAAAATATAAAATTTAATTAAATCACGACGTTTCGGACGCAACATAATTGTCCGTCATGAGGTGGCATAACCACAGCAAGAAACAACAAGCAACAACTGCCTACTTCAGCAGTTGCTGCTTGCTATGGTTGTCCCACATGATGACGGACGCTTGTGTTGCGTCCGAAACGTTGTGATTAATTTTTTATTTTTATTTTTTAACTACGTAACTTTACCGAAAGAACCAAAGAGTCCTGGAACAACTTTGTTTCCTCCCTTAACAGCGTGATTCTCCCGTTCAAAAAAAAAATATCCCGAGGCAGAAGATCCGCGCTGGATGCAGCAGCCACATCTGCCAATGTGATTTGTAACTTTGATCCTCACATGCCGTGTATATCGATGAGTTCAATGTCAATATTCCATTTGATTGAGGGTCTACTGCTGCGTGGTGTTATCTTGGTGTGGTCTGGAACTGCTTTGTTGTTGATTTTGCTGCCTTACCGAAGCTTGATAAATCAGACAAATATAAATAATTTATTACGTATTTATATTGAGTGACTTGTGAAAGACCCCACGCAGAAGTTGCCCTGGGATTTGATCTTCCACGTAGCTCATGGTCTGCCCTAAACCGCATCCACTGCACAAACCGTGACAGTAGTTGCGGATATATGATGCACAAGTGGAAAATTAAAAACTCTCCAACAGTGTGTGACTGTGGTCATCCAGAACAGACCTTAGTACCACGTACAACGACTCAATGCCCCGATTTACAAATACGAAGGAGACATCGCAGCGATGATGCCCTCCGCTTGACCAGCGGAGTGAGAGATTGTACTTGTTGCTCTGCATCTACATCAGCCGTAGGAAAGAAGAAGAAGTGCCTCGCTTACATTTCGATGTAAAGCTTTCGTGACAGCAGGGATTCATCTGCTTGGTTCTTTCGGTAAAGTCACGTAGAAGGGAAGTAATAAAATAATTAAAATAAAAAATAATAAAATTTCGATTTAAAGCTTCTTTCGTGACTGCAGGGATTCATCTTCTTGGTTCTTTCGGTAAAGTCACGTAGAAGGGAAGTAATAAAATAATTAAAATAAAACATAATAAAATTTCGATTTAAAGCTTCTTTCGTGACTGCAGGGATTCATCTTCTTGGTTCTTTCGGTAAAGTCACGTAGAAGGGAAGTAATAAAATAATAAAAATAAAACATAATAAAATAATTCTCACGACGTTTCGGCCACAACGCAAGCAGCCTCGACAGACCTGGTTTCACCTGAGGACGGCTGCTTGCGTTGTGGCCGAAACGTCGTGAGAATTATTTTATTATGTTTTATTTTTATTATTTTATTACTTCCCTTCTACGTGACTTTACCGAAAGAACCAAGAAGATTCACTCCCTTGTGGTGGGTTTACTCTCTAACACACCAGTCTGCTGAACTCGTAACTAATTGGCGGGTTTTGTTTACGTGATAACACCTTACTAATTGGCTGTGTTGGGTGGTGGCTGGTTGAACGACATTTTTATTTACGCAATCTTTCCCAAAAACCTCTATTATGGATCCCTTGTTTCACATCCGTGCTTGTGTTGTAATCACATTGGCCCAAGCTTCCACTGAAACTATCGTTTCAAACGTTGAAATGTAACGTAATTTTTAGGTGATAATGTTAAAGTAATTCAATTGTTAACAGGAATAATTGTAAAAAAAGGCAAGTTAGATTTCCTTAATGTGTAATAAGAAAACAACATAATGAATATAAATGTTTTGATTGGCAAAATGAAAGTTACAGGGCGCCACAAAAGACAGCAAATCGGAATAAAAAAATTATTTTTTACCAGTTAAATCCTACTGAGCTATGAACTATTTTTCAGAAGTGGTCTGGCCACATATGTTAGCTCATGAAAGTGTCTGATATCATCCTCACACCTTGGAATTAATAGGAGCAGCCAAATAATCTGAACACACGTTGTTGTTTCTCAGTGTGGAGAAGGAGGATGGCTAATGCGGAGAGACCCGGAGGAGGAAAATCCACGCAACCACCATATTATATATTTTTTATTTTTTGCGACGTAGAATTGTAATGTATGACTTACTGTTAGTAGCTCAGCTTATTGGAGAGTATATTTAGTATATTGATGATACTGATGTACTTCATATTTTAGTTGTTTACGTGGTGGTTTAGCTGCTGCAGCTCCTTACTATTAAAATTCCTTCCCTCTATTACTGCTAACCCTACTCCCTCCCTTTGATGCTGCTAATCCTGCATACTGCATAATGCACGGGCATAATATTACTTTGAAACCCGCCCCCTCACCTCCTACGCATATTTATGGGAAATGCAGATCCCATATCTGCATTTCCCATAAATATGCTAAATTCCTCTTGATATGCAAATTCCTTTGTCAAGGCGCCCCTTCCCCCTCCAACCCATCTTAAATATACGCTGCCAAGCATGGTGGTGCACATTCAGACGCTGTCTTTCTGACAGACCTGTTCTTCACCTGAGGACGGCTGCTTGCGTTGTGGCCGAAACGTCGTGAGAATTATTTTATTGTGTTTTATTTTTATTATTTTATTATTTCCCTTCTACGTGACTTTACCGAAAGAACCCAGAAAATGAACCACCACTGAGATAGAGAGAGATTACTACACGGAACTCCAAAAAGACAACGGGCATCGCCAGGGTCTGCGATCGAACCCACGTCCTCATGCGCAACGGCCGATGGAGATAACATCTCCTCACCACCACAAGCCTTTCGGGCAATTACATGCAACTGGCAGACTCTCACAGGTCCACGTACACGTACTCCTCGTCCTCTCATTTAGCCGCCCCCCCCCCTTCCAATACGTTATCATGTGCACCAACACGGGCTTGCGCACAAACACGTCCACGTCGACGTCTACATACACCTCGTGATCTCTTTTAGCCCCGCCCCCCCTCCCAATACGTTCCATTCATTGGCTACCACATTCTGATAAGCTCCCCCTCCCCCTTAACTTGTATTTAAGAACTTGCATCTTGGAATCCCTACCTCACTTGATACAGCAAATCTGGCTGTGACGGTCCCACCTGATGACGAAGACTTGTGTTGCCTCCGAAACGTCGTGATTTTTATTATTTTATTTTTATTACATTTTATTTCATTTTTTTTCCTACGTGACTTTACCGAAAAAAACTAAGAGTATATCTCATGTAAAGTTATTGAGTGGACATCACGGACCGAGCTAAATGGAAGGAAGGACGGCCACGAGCACCATTGTCTTTGAGAAAGAACGAGGCTCACAGCGAGAGAGAGAGAATGTAATTGTACGTGCTAAGCAATCTGATAACACACCGAAGAAATGGTGCTAAAGTACGGTACTACCAGTACCCCGGCTATTGTAATCCGATTTAGACGAGGGCAATGATAATAGTGGGAAGCATGGTGGCGGACGCGTCTTAGAAAATGCTCGGAAGGCACAAGGTGAGTGGATCAAAGGTATGTTTTGGGTGAGATCGCGTAAATATATAAATGTGTCTTTAAACCCGCCCACACCCGACACAGCCGATCAGTAAGGGTGGTCACGTAAACAGCACACCGGTGTGTTGGAGAGGAAACCCACACCATTTTACAACTGTAAATGTGGCGACAGATTTAAATTTACGCGATCTAACCCCGAAAAATAACCCCTCTATTATGGATAAAATTGGTCGCGAAAGCCCACTGCGTGTTCAACTCGATCAAAGGTAAAAGTGGCTCTGAAACTCTACCGGCTTGCATGGTGGTCAGTAGGTGGCGGCACAGCAAGTTGATCCGTGAACGTGTCTGTACAGACCTGTGAATGTTATTCGTACACATTGTGTGTTTCTCCGTTCACTCAATCTGCTTTCCTTCCACAGAAAATAACAGCAACAAATGTGGCCAATCACACCAAGGCAGGATTAGCGAGCCTTGAGACTCGGTAAAGTTTTCATTGGTAGTAAAACTACAAACTAATCTGTGTTTTATTTTACCAAGTAAGGCCCACTGACCTATGTAGGTCTTTTCAGAAGCGACCTGGCCACAAATTATAGCTCAACGAAGTGGCTTATCACGTGGAAATGTGTAGCAGCCAAGTACTCTAAACGAATGTTGATTCTAAATATGGAGAGGAAAAACCGGAGGACTCGGAGAAAAATCCACGCAACCACAGGGAGAACACGCAAACTCCAAATATACAGGCGTCAGGGTAGGCATCGAACCCACCACGTCATGTATACCAGGCGAGGAAGTAAACACCTCACCACTGCGAGTTGTTAACACATTTAACATTACACTGTGAGAAAACGGTGACATTTTGTTGGAAGCCTTCATCCAGCAGTCGATTGATCACGGCTCATGATCGTAGTTATTCCCCCAAAGTCATCATCATCATCAGCCATGATTAATCCACTGCCCACGTGAATAACTCCCCAATCCGTCACCGTCACTCACGAGCTCAGGATCCGACAATGCACTTGGCGCCTGCACACGAGCTCCATTTCACCGCTCCGTCTCCTCGGCGGACGACCTGCTCTCCGTCCGCCTTGACCGCCGGCGACCGCCCCGCACAGCAGGGCGCTCTGCCCAAGGCCCAATCCAAGGTCACCCACTCCATCCCAGTCGCTCGTCCCATTATCAACGAGGCGGACAGACGTGCAATTTGCACACTCCGCCGTCCATCCCGGACAGGCAGCGTGACCTCTACGCGAGAGCGGAACTCTTCAAGTCCAGCCTCGGCGTTCATCGACAAGTGCCACTCACTCGCGGTCGATATATTTGCCACTCGTCCCCTCCCCCCCGTCCGCACCGTCTCGCGGCGAAATCGGCATAATTAGCGAGGTGGCTTCTGCCACCTGTCGCCTGCAATGTCCTCAACGGCGACGTCAACGCCTTAAACTATTAAACTAAGCGATTTTTACTCTTTAGTTTTTTCGGTAAAGTCACGTAGGTAAAAAATGAAAAAAATTAAATACGTGACTTTACCGAAAAAAACAAAGATAAAAAGCCAAAAAATCCTTGCAGTCACGAAAACTTCAAATCTAGAATTAAGCAATTTTTGTTTTATTTGACCAGGTAAGGCCCCACTGAGCTATGCGGTTCTTTTTCAGAAGTGACCTGGCTATCACACATGATAGCTCAACGAAGTGGCTTATCGCGTGGACATTTAGAGCAGCCAAAAAATATCTAAACGCGTGTTTTTAAATGTGGAGGGGAAACATTGGAGGACCCCGATAAAAAAATCCACGCGACCATGGGGAGAACATCCACATTTCCAAATATACAGCAGGCGTCAGTGTCGGGATCGAACCCCCCAGGTATGGGGAAGATCTCAACTAGCAGTGAACGGACCATTTAAAAGGGATGCGCTTACGTGTCCTTACAAAAGAGTGAACAATATATTCCCTCAAAATATCGAAGAAAAATAACGTTTCATCCTCCCACAGGAAAACAAACGTGTAAAGCAACTGCCATTGGCCAGATATCCCAATGCTGAAAACTTAACCACAGATACAATTGGGACTATGAAGTAGCAACATCGCCCACTACAGCGCAGACTTGGCACGACCATCCTAAAAAACACTCTTTGGGACTCAGGGAAGCCTTCGTGGATTATGATTATATTATATTCGCAATTTGTTGACACCATACATATTCTACGAGCCCAGCCCAGATAATGCACATGTCGGTACCACGTGAGGTGGTATAACTTTAGCGGTTTAAATTTATCTTTGTGGCCAATAGCCGTGAATTGCTATTGAGTGGGGTTATGAAGTGATTCAGTCTTATAGGCCGCGTAATTTAATGGGCAAGTCTAAAGTTGTGATACCTTAGGCGGTGCAGTGATACCCCCATTTCCGACTCCCCCTTTAACTTTTTTGCACAAATACGCCGTCACGTGACGAACACCCTCATGTTGCGTCGCCTCAGCCCCACACTCACGTCGCTGACAACGTCGTCCGCCCTGTCTCGTTATCCGTCGCCTCCCAGCCTTCGTCTCCACCACCACCACCACCATCCCACCCCTTAAATCGCTTCGATTGACGTCTCTTCGATTTTCGTCATTGCGTCGTTCAGGAACGCATCCCCGACGTAAACCGTGGCGCCACGGTGGCTAAGAGATGTTAACTCCCTCGCCTGGTATACAGGAGGTCGTGAGTCCAATCACGACCCTGACGCCTGCTGCTGTATAAGCTTCCGTCTTCAGGTGAAACCGTCACAGCAAAATTGCTGTATCAAGTAAAAATATACAGCAATTTTGCTGTGACGGTTTCACCTAAAGACAGAAGCTTGTGTTGCCTCCGAGACGTCGTGATTTATTATTTTATTTCTTTTATTATTTCTATTATTTGTATTATTTATTTTTACCTACGTGACTTTACCGAAAAAACCTAAGAGCCTGCTGTATATTTGGAGTTTGCACGTTCTCTCCGTGGTCGCGGGGATGTTTTCTCCAGGTCCTCCGGGGTTTTCCCTCCGCATTTATAAACGCGTGTTTAGAGTGTTTGGCTACTTCTGTACATCTGCACATGATAAGCCACGTCGTTGAGCAATCATTTGCGGGCAGGTCCATTCTGAACAAGAGCCTATAGCAGCTCAGTGGGCCTTACCTGGCAAAATTGAAATAAACAGTTTACAGTTTCGTTTTCATTACTGTACGGACATCTGCTCTGGCCTACGGACGAACGGGCTGGGGGAAGCTTTCCTCCGATCACACGACGTCTGGAGTTTTGGCCCCAGTGACCCTGTCACTCTGGTGGCGTGACCCATGGGCTTGCCTGCGCTCGCTCTGAGACCGTGGAACTCAACGCTTCTGCTCGCTCACCAAGGAGTCCACGAGCGTTGCTTTTGTTCGAGACAAATCTTGAAGACTAATTTCTTCACATTGGTTCTCTCGGAATGATTCTTATCTTACTTAAGCGAGGTTTTGTTTGTTCGTTGATTTACGTTTCTACGCGCGAAGCGACTTTCCAGCTTGTTGCCCTTCGAAAATACTCCCACGAAAATGTTCCCGTTAAGAGAGCACGATGAACTAATAATAATCATGAGAACTATAAGTTGTGATGATTATTGTTGCTGTTGTTGTTGTTATTACTGGGGGTGCAGTGGTATTGCAGTGTCCACGCTTAGGTGGCGGCTCACGGCTAGAGACATCTGAACCAGCCCTGGGCAAAGCCCCTTTCGCGAACTCGCACTGACCAGCCGCGGTGACGCTACGGTCAATCAGCCGCTGCGAGCGAAATGCAACCGAGAGGTTTTAATGCAGCATCGGATTGGCAAACGGCAGGATATTATCGTTAGAGTAGGTTTTTACCATTTTTTTGGCAACAAAACAGGTGTTAAGATGTTAAAACACCAAACTGAAACCTTTTGCAAGGAATCATGTCTGCATTAACCACAGATACTTGTGATGAAAATACAAAAAAAAACATGACAGTATATGCATTGTCTTTGAAACTGATTGGTCCACACCAGAAACAGCTTTCTCCGATTAATGCAGACGTGATTATTTGCAAAAGGTTTACGTTTGGTGTTTTAACATCTTAACACCTGTTTTGTTGCCAGAAAAAAGGGGAAAACCTATTCTTATATAGACACTGGCAAAGGAGGTCCCAGGATGTATCGTTGTTATTATATTTTTTCTCATTAAATTGTCTCCCTGCTCAAAACGAGGAACGTGATGACTCATTCCCATTGGTAGCCATGACAAACAGTGACGATGTCAATACATAGCGATGGCATGTGCTTGTCCAGCCTTTTCGATTTATTCTGTAACATGGTTGTTTTATTTTTCTCATTTCCTTTGGATTTATTTGATGCACTTTATTTTGTCGTTGCTCCTGTAATGTTTGCTTTGTTCACGAACACAGGGGGAAGGCGTTCGAGCCGAGACTTGAACAGGGTGAAAAGACTTGGCAGAGCCAGTGATAGGTCGAATCTACATATATTTGCTTTGCTAACATTATGGACTGGAAGCAATACAATTAATATACCAGGTAAGGCATCTGTTTCGTTAGCTACATGAATACAAACATTTTAGTCGTTCGGTCAACATGCCCTTCGTATGTTTAGTATCATGTATTATTTTACTTTGATCAGCGGGTCGAGCGAGCAATTGCAGGGCTGCACCTTTACCGTTTCCTACTCGTACCTGCATGGACACCGGAGGCGAGATGTTAACTCCCTCGCCTGGTATGCAGGAGGTCGTGGGTTCGATCTCGACCCCGACGCCTGCTGTATATTTGGAGTCTGCGTGTCTCTCTCTCCCCGTGGTCGCGTGGATTTTTCTCCGGGTCGTCCGGTTTTCCCCTCTACATTTATAATCAACGCCACGCGTTTACAGTATTTGCCTGCTATACATTTCCACGTGATGCAAAGCCGATTTGTTGAGCTATCATTTGTGATAGCCAGGTCGCTTCTGAAAAAGAGTGATATAGCTCAGTAGGCCTTTACCTAGTAAAATAAATATAGTGGTTGCATTTTTAGTAGATATTCAAAATACAACTACGTGGCCCTTGACTCCTCATTGCCACGTCCGCTTGTAACTTTGTTAGATGAATGCACTTTGTTAAGTGTGTCATATGTTTTGTCTTTCGCTGGCAAACTCTCACTTTCTCGCCAAGTTTCCCATTTTTAATGACTCCGCATTGCGTTTCAAAAACAACAACAACAAAAACAACTCCACCGAGGGGGGGGGGGGGGGGTCGCGTGCGAACCGCGATTTCGAGCGCCATCTGAGCTGCGATTTCACAGTCGAAGAATTTGGGCTGACGACGACGACGGTGGGCACAGGGAGTCGGTGACTCCAGTGAGAGAGATACCGGGAGGAAGAGAGAGAGAGAGGTGAGGCGTGGAGGTGACTGTGATAATGAGGTCCTGGGACAACGACACGTGTCGGCGCTACGAAGACCCTGGTCTCGCGCGCAGTTACGACGGAGACATCTGGTTGGTTTGAAGTGTGGGCCTGAGTTCTGCCGGAAGGGGGTAAATCCTGACACCCACTGAACTTATGTAACGTGGAACTTGTTTCGCACCGTACGTAGCCAAGCGTGCTAACCGGAGGTGCGGGGGAAGGACAACAAACTAAACACAAATAGCAGGTCTGAAGAAATGAGTTTTCAATCTAGATTTACAAGTGCATAGCTCCAGTGGCTTCCTAATATCGGATGGAAGAGCGTTCAAGACGGACACAGAAGCGCATCTGAACAGGGGATGACACTGAAATCTCTACATGGCTGGATTCAATCCGCAGTCAGACTCAATCCATCGTTTTACAATGTTGTTACATTGATTTTATATTTCGTGAATGCATCCCATTGCAAAACCCTGGGCGATACGTTATCCTTGTAGATGTGTATGTGGAACTTATTTCGCATTGTATGTAGCCAACCGTGCTCGGGTAGGACAACAAACCAAATGCAAACAAATCCGTTCGAAAGGAATGAGTTTTCAATCGAGATGATTTAAAAGTGCCAATAGCACCAGTGGCTTCCTGTGTGTTGTGTCACGCAGCTCCACCTGTGCCTTCGCTCCAACTAACAAAGCTGGGCTAAGAGGCAAGCAACACGTTTCGGAACCGCGTGGGTTCACTGGAGATGGTGGACGGTGCAGGGTGGACATTGCACTGGAGATGGTGGATGCCGCAACGCAGGTTTCGTCGTTTCTAGTTGACGCAGGCGGGCACTTGTGTGGGTCCCGAGGTGGTTGTAATGAAAGCGGCGTTGATGGCCGTGTCTGGGGATTGGTTGCGCACACATTCGCTGCATCCCTGTGTTTATGTAGGAACCGTATCGTGAACTTCTTTCCCGCCGTACGCAGCCAACCGTGCTAATAGGAAGTCCGGTTCGTTTCACGGTTAATCGAGCACATGCCCGTTGGGGCCCAAAACGGCCCGGCGGCCAGTAACAATCAGCGAGGTTTAGTATTAGAACTTGGCAAAAAGAGACGATGGGAAGGGAATTCCAGAGCGCCCCAGTGCGGTGTGCGAGAAGCAACGAGAGAGGAAACGCGACCTGCGGTGCGGTGGTTGAGCGCCGTGTGATCGAGACGGTGCATGCAGTCTGCTAGACCGAGTCTTCAACAAAGGTAGAGAAATCAATGGGTGACGTTCACAGGCACAATGTCCACGGTAGTAGCGATAGAACGCGGCTATGATCAGAGCATGGGGGTACGACTCGAGGGATGTTGTAATGTACAAGAAGCAGAAGGTCGTGAGCGGGAGGCTAAGAGACACTGTGTGAGAAGGGCAGGTTTTCGATGGACTACATAAGCCGCTTCGGAGGGATAGAGAGGTCAAGTTTGATGTTCGGAGACGATGTTTTAGTCACGAGTAATGTCTGTGCTCCTGTCCGGGTCAAAAGGTTGGGCTCTTTAACATCAGCTGCCAAACAATGGCTGGCATCCTCCACCCAACCGCAATGGCATCGGAGAATTCTCAATTTTGGAAAGGTAAAAAAATGAAAATTCGTTTCTCAAGCACGCAGAGGGACAAACGATCATCTCCACTGGCAATCGTGAGCACGGCGCTGAATCATTCGTCATTGCTATGGAAAGAGCTTTTATCTGTATGAAACATGCCGATGCTGAAATCTCACAAAAAGGGTACGAGTTTTGTGCCGTCTCTTTCTCAGTTGTATCTCGATTGTGCCATTGCCATCGCTGTCACGAAACGCAGACATTTCCACGAGGAACTTTTGTGAATAGCAGTAGAAAATCACCTCCATGTTCGAGAGATATTTCCGAAAGATGATGTACGCGTGTTGAACTTCTGTCGCAACGTAGTTAGCCAACCGTGCTAATCGAAGGTGCTGGGGAAGGACAACAAAAAACCGTTCTAAACAAATGAGTTAAAGGTGCATAGAACTACTTCTGAGCACCCTTTAATTGTCCTTTTACCCACACCAAGTGGTGCACCTTTTGACACACGCCATGCTACAGAGGAGATGATTGCAAGACAAGCGAACAGAAGTGTGTCATCCTGGAAATGAAGTAAATAACCAAAAACTTGTAAGCAGGATGGGACCGCCCGACGCGCCACGCTTCAGAATGCGGTTTAATCGCAGGCAGTTGGAAAACCTGACTTCTCATGAAAAATTTCAGCGGTGGTCCACCCGGTGCTCTGACATGGCCATCGTGAACCCCTTCGAGCGGCACGATATTCCAGTGGGACGGTGCGTGTCGGTCAAAAACAAGGAAAGAAAATAAATGAAGACAAATACATGTATTCGACGTCGAAATCCGCTCTCGCGTTTCCGCAACTCTGAAGTAGTTTTTATTCTTTGTTGGCGGCGAGTCTTACGCGCTCGTTTCGTGCAGTTCTTCAGTTGCCGCCGGGCTCGCACGACAACAACGGATCTCACGAAGGTGTTGGGCCCCTTTGACAAACAAATAGAAAGGGCGGGGGGGGGGCACGCCTCCCTCCCCCGGTGAACAGCGTGACTCGAGAAGTGAAGCTTGCCAGAAGTGAAGCTCACTCGGCCGATGAACCTTCGCCGTCAACTCCCGCTTCACGCCCCACCACCCTGCCCCCCGTTTGACGCCCCCGCGACTCCCGGCGGAACCACGCAAACAAAACCTGGAGCCAGGTGCGGCGGGGAGTGAGAACCGGGAGGCATCAAGACCAACGGCATCCACAGCAGTGATTTCGATTTTATTTTTTCTCCCTTTTACCCCCTGACGCTTGGTTTTTAACGTCGTCTGCTTCATGCCGAACACATGGCTCACCAATCAGCAGGCTGCGGGAGTCGAGTTTGGGAATCCGACTGTGTAAGTAAACCGGCGCAAACTATCTGCCATTGTCAATCCACGCAAATGATGAAGGACTCCGCAGGCCTTGTCGGTCATGCGAGGTGGTTTTTGATGGGTTTTTTTACAAATACTTCATCCGCTCGACAGCGCAGCTTGGTGACGGAGGAGTAGTGCCAGGACCGGTTCAGGTATCACTCGCCGCGAATGTTAGCCATGGCCAGGAGTCGAACTCGGGTCTCTGGGCTCAACCAAAGAAGTAGTCGATTGCCCTACAGGACGTTGGTTTGATTACTAAACTAATCGGAACGCGCGTGTGCCGCTGCACCGGCAGGTGGCGTGGGGGTTTCCCACCTTCGCGAGGCAGGATGTGGGGGTCAGCCATCATTTTTAAAAGCCCCCCCCCCCCTCCCGGAGTAATCGACCACAAAGTTTCGGTCGAACGATCGGCGTAAGCGCCTAACACAATCCAGCTCTCCGATTCTGAGGTCAGCCTTCAACATCGCAAGGCTACCAGTTCAAGACAGAGACTTTTTTTTTTAACCAGGTAAGGCCCACTGAGCAACCTAGCTCTTTTGTAGAAGCGAACCTGGCCATCACAGATGATAGCTCAACGAAGTGGCTTATCACGTGGAACTTTATAGCGGCCAAATACTCTAAACGCAAGTTGATTCTAAATGTAGAGGGAGAGAGACACGCAAACTCCAAATATACAGCAGCAGGCGTCAGGGTCGGGATCGAACCCACGATCTCCTGTATACCAGGCGAGGTAGTTAACATCTCCTAGCCACCTCGGAGCTTCGTTCCAGGCCACAAGAAACATGATTGGTGGGCCATGTCCAACACAGCCCCGGTCCACCCCCTCCCCACCGCTTCACAAACTCGCTCTGATACCCCCTCCCCCGCCCCCCCGTGAACGACGCCGTGTAGGGAGGGAGGAGGGGGCGGGGGGGCCTTCACCCCGGCCTTCACCCAGCGATAAGTTGACAACGCGGCTGTACATCTCGGAATCTGAAAGATAAATGTTGAGTCACCCACGAGTGGCATAGCAGCGGGAACAATTAGACGCCACCGCCAAGCCTCTGAAAGTCATATTTTTTAAACACCCTTTAGGAGAAAATGGTGTTTCGGTCGAAGTATTTAACTCCAGGGCAGATTTCTTTCTTTCTTTCTTCTTCTTCAATTCCTGTCATCGCAACGAGAGCCAAAATTGCTCGCCGTCGGCTGAGTTGCATATCGCACCTCGGAAAGAATCCCAATCGTGGCCTCCAATCGTCCATCACCAACTTGGGGGCCCCTGCAGCGCCCGCGAGCACGGCGGAGAGCGCGCGATGCTCGCACGGACGTCGCGCGGGTATAGAGCGCACATCGTGGTCGGGCGGGAACGGGGTGTTGATATGAGGAGACGCACTGGCAAGTATTATTATTCTTCAATGCGTAATAAACTGCAATACATAGAGAGAGAGAGAGACTTTCGAGAGGGATTCGCTGCAGCTCCTCCGCCACTTGTCACACGCGTACTGAAGGCGCGAGGGTGCGCGCGCACACACAAAGACAAAGACCCCCCCCCCCCCGGTGTAGCCTTAACAGACTGTTGGGGCAAGTGCTGTTAGCGAGCGCCTATGAAGGCCGGTACGGCACGCGAGGCGGTGGGTGGCCAGTAACACGCCCGACCGCCTTTGTATCCCCGGTGTCGTTGTTTACACACTGCATTTGAGGCTGAGTCCACCTCGGGGAGGCCCAGGACCGGTTCAGATAATCGGTGTCGGCCGTGAGGTTTGTAGCGCAGCGCGCTAACCGCTCCACTACCACCTCCCCCACTTTAGTTTGGCGCACACACGCACGCACACGCGCGGGTTATTTCTACATTTGCACGGCTGGCCGGTCTGGCCGGGCCCTGCCGTCTATTGATGTTTTCACCTATTTGCGCACGCGGGCCCCTTGCGCACGCGAGCGCGGCGCGTCCCGCCCGCTTCGCGTTTAGCCACGAGGCCGTCAAAACCGCGCGCCCGCGGGCGCAGCCCCTCGCTACGATCAGGCAGAGAGGCTTGGGAGCCGGGGCTCCGTTCTCATCCGCGAGCGTAAACAAACACAAACTGTCGACGGTAAATGATGTCGGGGGAAACCTGGCGATGGTGGCCTTCCACTAGGTTAGGTCAGCTGCGAATTGATCGGTTTATTTTTCACGCTTTTTCATTTTTTCTGACTTACCCCCGAAGAGTGATTCAAGACCACTCTTCGGGTGGAAGTGCTGCCCGGTTTTCACGGCGTGTGTTCCCTCATTACATCATTTGCGAGCGGTTTTTCTTCTTTGTTTTTTTTTAAACACGTGGAAAATGCGGGCCATGACGCCGGCACACAACGGCCTAGAAATTACGTTACACCATCCTTAATGTTCACTGTGAAGTGGGCACTGTGTAACTTACGGTTAATACACTGCATTAACCAGGGCCGCCTGCCAGATTTGAACCACGAACCTATGCAACAAGTTGTGAACGTGCATAGCACTCAGCCTACTGATACTGGTAGGAACACCCTGGTTCCACCAGCACACAGGGGATTATTGTGTCCGTCCGTCGTGCATCCAAAAATGGGAGGGGTGGG
This sequence comes from Lampetra planeri, assembly GCF_965212315.1. Lineage (NCBI taxonomy): Eukaryota > Metazoa > Chordata > Hyperoartia > Petromyzontiformes > Petromyzontidae > Lampetra > Lampetra planeri. The sequence continues at coordinate 3,540,061 of NC_136130.1, read as the reverse complement.
GCTGGGTGGAAAGGGGAGGGTGGGGAGGGGCTGGGTGGGGAGGGAGGGGCTGGATGGGGAGGGGAGGGTGGGGAGGGGCTGGGTGGGGAGGGTGGGGCTGGGTGGGGGGTGGGAGGGGTGGGGCTGGGTGGAGAGGGGCTGGTCACCCCGTGGTGCCCTTATAAAACTCAACGTTTAACCTACTCACGCCGGCTTGTGCCCGCCCTCACAGTCGGGCATATTTGAGGAATACACCACGCCGCCGTTGACCCTGGCCATTGACCGAGCAACCCAACGTTCCTACCAGCTCCTTCTGCAGGAATGTGTTTATCAACCGCCGGGCGGTGGCGGCTGTGCACGTGACTGCCTGTCATCTGTTGTCTGCTCTGTAATCCAGGCAGCAGCGAGTGTTGGTGGATCACACAGAGACGGTGTGAAACTCCCTTCTACCTGTGAGCATCGAGGAGGTGCCCACACCCTGGCTCAGCAGAAGGCATCCCATGGAAAAAATGTGGGACTCCCAACTGTCCCGTCTGTATGATGATAGAGCGTTTCTCCCTGGCACACGTGATGTTCCTCCGGGCGCTCCGAGTTCCTCCCACGTGCAAGCGCTCATTAATTGGCCGATAACACCTGCACGTATAGAGGACCGCAGAGCTTGGGCAATTGTCGGTGCCAGCTGATCGTGGGGCCACCCTCTTGTTTATCAGTGGTTCCTGATCGCGCCTCTTGAGTCATTATCTCTATGAGATTGAGCGAATACTGTGGGCGTTATATGCTGAAGTAATAATAATCATCATTATGATTATACAACGTGAACCAGGGCAGCCTGCTGGTTTCGAACCGCGAAACCGCTGCAACGGGCGGTGAGTGTGCCACCGCAGGCCACGCACGCGATGTTTGATCGACATCGGCAACTGGGGAGACGCAGGTCAGCGGGCACCTTGCCTGGGCGGTGTGACCAGCACCTGACAACCACCTCACACACCGGCAGTGTATTTGGCCAACCACGAGGATTTTGTAAATTTTGCATCGAAATCGAATTCCTCCCAGAGGCAGTAAGACGGGGCACGTGAAGTCGAGAGTGCAGGTGAGTCACTTCGTTTTGTATCAGAATATTTATTTAGGCTGCAAGATGAATCCGATGAGCTTATAAAGCAATTTTTCACAGATGTTCATTATGGACTGGTCAGCAAACGATACAAAAAATAGAGAACATTTTAAGAAATCCATTAAATGTAAGATTCGGCAAGGCAGCAAAAACAAGAACAAAGACAGTCCCAGACCACCCCAAGATAACACCACACAGTAGTCCCTCGATAATACAGCACAGTAACATTGAACTAACTTTGTATGAATGTATGTTGAACTTCTTTCGCACCGTACGTAGCCAACCGTGCTCATCGGAGGTGCGGGGTTAGGACAAACCAAACACAGTAAAAGCAGTTCTAAAGAAATGCGTTTTCAATCTAGATTTAAAAGTGCATAGCTCCAGTTGTATTTGAAGGTCAAGTAAGGCGCGTGGCCTCACCCAAACACAAACATGGATCATTGCTAATCTCTGTTGCCTGCCCTGAGTCGGCAGGATAAACTTCCTATGCTATGATCACTGCTGACTCTCATCGTCTTCACCGTGGCTAGGAACTCAACTGTTACGGCCTTCCGATCGTGACGGCTGCCCTCAGATTTGTAGAGCTGGACCGTTATAGGCGCTTCTTCTTATGTCGATGAATCGACCGAAACTTGTGGACGATTACTTTTAAAAACGATGGCTGACCCCCACATCCTGCCTCGCGAAGGCAGGAACCCCCGCCCCTCCCCCCCCCCCCAAGCAGTCACGACCGTCACCCGCCATGCAGCGTCGCGACAACGGCGAGGACACCGACCGGGCATGGCACCCGAACGAGATCGCCCCCACGGAGATGCCCATAGGGTGACGCCCCCCCCCCCCCCCCCCCGGACAACCCCCACGGAGACACCCCCAGCGGGGACACCCACGGGCGTGGAGACAGAGCGATGAGATCGGCCCAGTAGCACGAGTGCCGGGTGGATTGTAGCGTTGCGACGCCGTGAGCGATGGCGACGGCATTGGGGATACCTTCATCAATCAGTGGATGACGACGATGATGATGACGACGATGAGAAGTTGTAAGCCTTTTTGTTTCATATAATGTCACGTGGAGAAGAGAGAGGGGGAGAGTACGGTGGTGGGAAGCGAAGAGGGTGCCAAAATGGAAAGTATTGGTTAGGAAGCGAATATGGCTAATCTCTTCACGTGACCGCGGCTAACTTAGACATCGAATGCAAAGTGGTAGCCAGGGTACCTTCCAGGCCTAACGGTGGGATAGACCGCTGGGCTGCCTCCGTTGGGATCCGGGGCTCCGCTATGCGATTCAGCCACCGATGATGAAATCGAGTTTTTTTTTAAGTGTTGCAAGCTGGACGGTCTCGGCCTGCTCACAAACAAAGCCACCTTGTAAACTTGGTTTGTGACTCAAATTGGTAATTTCCAACTCCGATAAGTAAGTACAAAAAAAAATCGCCTGATTGACATACGGCAATCACTCTTCACAGGGGATATGTAAATGGTGCGCCAACCGAGTGCGGACGAGAGGGCGACCGAAATTATTTCAGAAGATGTGTCCGCGATGCCACCTCCCAGGGCCCATTCCCCGTCGCGGCGTGAAGCTAGACCACTCGCAGAGAGACAGAGAGAGACACGGAGAGAGTTGTGGATCAAAACTCTGTTGCCTTGCTATGCCACACTGATAACACACAGTACTGAAACGTATCCCAGGAAGGATTTTTAAGACCCCCACAAAAAAAAACATGAAACGCCTCAATTCCAATTGTCGGATGACGCCTCGAGTGTGCCTGTGTTAAAGCATGAAGTGGCTTTAATTCGGGGATACATGCCATGATTCCAAGCAGCACTGCATTATCTTAGGTTTATGGATGTACCATGTGATTGTGGGTGTGTGTGAACGTGCGTGTGTGTCTGTACCTGTGAACGCGCTGCGCAACGAACCCGGTGACCCGAGTTCGATTCCGTTCATGGCCAACACCAGTGATGATTATCCGAAATGGTCATGGGCCTCCCCTAGATCGACTCAGCCTCAAAATGAGTACCCGGTGGGGTGCGTAGTAAACATCGCTACTGGGGAGACAAAGTCGGCCGGGTGTGGTGCTGGCCACCCACCCCTCGTGCGCCGTGCCGGCATTTATAGGTGCTCGCTAACTGCACTTGCCCCAACAGCCTGCTCAAGGCTATATGGAGGGTCTTTGTTTTGTACATGCGTAATATCCACTGTGCATTTCGAGCACTCGCCTTTCAAAATTCTCACGGCACATTAGCCGCCTTTGTTAACATTCACGATGCGCAGCATGTACAGCGGAATGGAAATTCTAATTTCAAAAGAGGCAGGAAAAAAGAGAGACATGCTTGTATCTGATCTGAGTGTGTATTTGACAAAACGGTCATCTCGTGGAGAAATCGGCCCCCTGCCATGGGAACGTCGAAATTCCAACGCTGGTTTAGCACCACCGATGGAGTGGAGCTCTGCCAAGTATAAGCAGGGAGACGCTTTCAAATGTTGGTTGTTCGCTGTTTTAATATCATCGCTATCAACGTGCCCTCGACAGATCTCAGAAGGTAAGCAGGGAACCAGCCTGGGATAGTGCCCGGATGGGTGACCTCAGTCAGCACCCCTCCCCCCACACCCCCCCCCCCCCCAAGCTACTTTCACCAACCAGCACTGGCCAGCCGTGGGGGAGTACGGTCAAAGGATTGCTCATAGGTCACGATGTGTGTGTGTGTGGGGGGGGGGGGGGCACTCATCCAGCAGTGGATTAACAAAGAAACAGCCTGTACACGTACTGTAACTACTAATACAGCGACGAGAGAAATAGCCGAGTTTCCCAATAATTGTACGGAAATAACTCCCTCCGTATAACAATGATAACATTCGAACAACCTATTCCACTGACGAACAACCACTTCCACCGACGAGCCGGAGCTTTATACGCTTATCAACGCCGGAGGAGAATAAGAATTTAATTCCAGAGTGCATATTTTTTAAGGAGGCAGCGTTGTGTTATAAATCACACGAGAAACAGGCATATCTCCACTATTGCCTAAAAAACTCATAACGTACGGCTAAAAGCAGAAATTGGCTTCGAGCATTAGAAACGCGCATTACTTTTTAATTTAAAGCTGGCCGTCTGGCAGAGCCGAGATCAATACAAATGTAGTTTATACTGGGGGGGGGGGGGAGGGCACGCGCGGTGGGAGGGGAATGGATGCTAAAATCCATCACGGCCACCTGATGTGTGTCATTTTGAGGATATATGAGGCTTTTAGGAGCGCGAGAGGAAGGCAAGTCTGTAAGAGTTAATGGCCTGAGCTGTTAATAGAATGGCTGTGGTGGTGGTGGCGGCGGCGGCGGAGGTGGTGGTGTCGGTGGTGGCAATTGTGGTGGCGGTGGTGGTGGTCGTGGCTCTGGTGGCGGTGGTAGTAGTGGTGGCTGTGGTGGTGGTGACATTGGTGGTGGTGGTGGCAGTAGTGGTGGTGTCAGTGGTGGCCGTGATGGTGGTGGTGATGGTGGCAGTGTAGTGGTGGTGGTGGCTGTGGTGGCTATGGTATTGGTGGTGGTAGTGGTGGCAGCGGCGGTAATGGCTGTGGTGGTGGTGACGGCGTCGGTGTTGGCTGTGGTAGTGATGGTGGTGGTGGCGGTGTAGTGGTGGTGGTGGCAGTGGTGGCTATGGTATTGGTGGTGGTAGTGGTGGCGACGGCAGTAGTGGCTGTGGTGACGGCGTCAGCGGTGGTGGTGGCTATGGTAGTGGTGGTGGTGGTGGCAGTGGTGGAGGTGGTGGCTGTGGTGGCGGTGTTTGGGAAAATATGAAATTGTAGATCCGCTCTAAATGAGAAGGCGATGAAGATGAATTTGAAATGGAAGGGTGATCAACACATTCTAATGCGTGGATACAATTAAGGAAATAACAGAATACATAAAAAAAACAGTTACACCACTATAACGACAGTTACAACTTCCATTTGTAACACGCCGATAATTGAACACACTTCTTATGAAGTTATAAGTGATAATCATCATTGCTATTAACATCAGCAGAAGCATCATCATCATTAGTTATAATTAGTAACAATGGCAATAGCAGAATCATCATCATCATTGTTAGCTGTCATTAGTAACCATGGCAAGAGCAGAATCATCATCATAATCGTTATCATGGAATACAGCTCATTCATTATGCTCAGTGTAAATGTTTTCATTTCACGAGATCATCTACTTGAACGTTAGCCTTCATTTGTTCGATTCAGTTATTTCAATCATCATCGTTCATACAAGTTCACAAAATTACATTTCAATAAAATGTTTCTCCCTCGCAGTAATTATTCCCAAAAATCGAATTAACAATTGCGACACACATGGCTACTTTCGGATTTCAAAACTATGTCATACTAATTTCTGCATAATATTCATAAAACCATCCCTATAAACAGTATATTCAGTATGTAATACACATAACAGCATAAATAATCGCAAATAACAGGTTCTTGATATGCATAACAACATTACACAGATGCAGATTGCAAACTGTAATGAGGAAAGCTTGTTTTTCCTACACAAATAATTTACAAAGCGATCATAATCATGATTATCACAACAATAATACCAATGCGATTTATAAGGAGCGCAATATTGCACGGACATGAGTGACCGTGACTCTTGAGGCACGGAGCCAGGTTAGGGAGGAGGTGGGGGGACCTCAAAGAAAAGGTGAAGGCCTCTAAGAGGAGGTGGAGGCCTCTAAGAGGAAGTGGGGGCATCCAAGAGGATGTAGGGGTCTCTAACAGGAGGTGGGGACCTTTAATTGTCTCTTAAACGCCGGTGTGGATTGAACGCTGCTGCTGCTGCTGTGCAGCATGGGACAATGGCCCCATTCCAGATGGCTTGGGTCACACGTTACTGGACTTACATCTTACGAAGAATTGACCAACAATCCCTTTAGAAATTAAGAAAACACAAACACAGATAAAATAGGAATGTGGAATATCCACTGCTGGCTCATGGCCACACATGGAGATGAGCTCTATCCACCACTCATTTGCAAAGGGAAGAAACGATGCATATCCACTTTGAGTAAAACAAATTTTTACCGGCTAAAATTACCTTGCTTCAGTCCTCCCTTCGGGTTGTTTTTTTCCACTGCTAAACCTGATCCGTGCCGCTAACATTACGATCGTTGAACATCTGACGTGGGCGTCGTGTGTTCGAGCGTACCCGACGGGTGCAATCTAAGACAATCACGATTAACCCTGACCCTGGCGCTGCTTGGCCCCGAGCCAGATTAAGACGTCGTCGTGAGAGGTTTAGAGTTTCACGGTTTGGCTCGAGTTCGGCACGGCAAATAGCAAGTGGAAAACCGCCTGTACCGTAAGGGCATGGGGCTGGCTCCGCTCAGATGTGTCAGTGGGGTGCCGCGGTGGTGAGATGTTAAATACCTCACCTGGTATATTGGAGGTGGTAGGTTCGATCCCAACTCTAACGCCAGTTGTATATTTGGAGTTTGCATGTTCTCCCCATAGGCGCATTAATTTTTATCCAGGTCCTCAGTTTTGCCCTCTGCGTTTAGAATCAACGTGCGTTTAGAGTATTTGGCTGCTATAAATGTCCACACGATAAGCCACTTCATTGGGCTATCACTTGTGATAGCCAGGTCGCTTGTAAAAAAAGCAATATAGCTCAGTGGGCCTTACCTGGTATAATAAAAAATAGTTTCGCTTAGTTTTAGTTCAGGTGGAAAAGGAGTCAAATTTGTCTCCTGCTCAAGCGAGTAAAGCTGCAGAGCCCATCCCACGTTGGCAGCTCTGAACCAGTCACTGTGATTCTACATTCCCACGGTGGCGATCAGTGTGCACATAGGGCGAGGAGCACTGATAGCATCTGCGCAAAAGTGGCACTCGATTTATTGCTCCCAGCGAGTTGATGGGCACAAGCGCTTGCGAGTTGAGCGCCCGAACGAGAACGCCTCTGCCTCTGTGAATACCGCATCGCAACATTTGTAGCAAGTTTATAAAATCCTCCCCGACACAGCGTTTACCCAGCCAGCAGTATACATGGGTACACCACAATTTGGCCCGATCCGCAGCTCAAGTGCGGTGGGGTAAAGAGCGGGTACGTACAACCAACTCCAAGACATCTGGCCAGTGCAAATGAGTAGTAGTCCTAGACACCCTCTAAAGGAGCTGTGTCGAGAAGTGGAGCCCTTCTGCCAGCAGCTGGCGTGAGCAGCAAATTCAGGGATGCGTCTTTTAAGTTTTTTGTTTGTTGTTGCTGTTGTTGTTGTTGTTTACACACGAGAGTAAAAGCGGCCACTTCTTTAAAAGCGCGGCCTACGAAAATGACCTCGTCGCGCGCCTCCCTCCTCCCCACGGGGGCACTCCGAGCATCGGGGCGGGCGGGCGGGCGCAAGGCGAGCGGGGATTAAAAAAAAAGAAATCGAAACGGGGCGGAAAGAATTGGAGTAAAGAGGCTCGTCAGCGATAATGACGGTTCGTGGCGCCAAACTCATTACTCGGCTGACGCGGGCGGGTGGGTGGGGGGAGCGCATTTCGAAACACAAGAGTGCAGCACGGAGCGATGCTACGAGGGACCATCTGTTGTTGCCTGCGCCGCTATCCCAGCCAAAAGTTCATTGAACGCACGTCCGTCCCCACGCAGTGCCCCGAGCCGAATGTTTTACGAGAAAATTGCAGAAAACTCCACGCCGTGGTGGTGCTACAACGAAAGGTGACGTTCAGTCACAAGGTAAGTTACTTTTTCATCATTGTCAGCCACGACCTATCCACTGCTGGATGAAGAGCCCCCCCCTCCGCAAGAAACCAGCCGCCCACGTCTCGAGGCGCTGTGAAGCATCTGCCCATCGCGCACCCACGCAACGAGGTGACTTGGGGCTCCGTGGTGGCGAGATGTTAACTATCTTCGTGGTCTACAGGAGGTGGTGGGTTCGATCCCAACCCTGACGCCTGTATATTTGGAGTTTGCGTGTTCTCCCCGTGGTCGCATGTATTTTTGTCCGGGTCCTCCGTTCTTTTTTCCCCCCTCCACATTTAGAATCGACGCACGTTCAGAATATTGGGCTGCTTTACATTTCGACGTGATACACCACTTCGTTGAGCTATCGCTTGTGGCCAATGTCGCTTCTGTAAAAAAAAGCTAAATGCTAAAACGAGAAAATAACAAATTTTTATTTTATAAACTTCGTAGCTCCATCTCCACGGGGGTGGAGCGGGGTGGGGGGCAGCCCCAGGCATTGTTCGTGGGTACATCCTCCCTCCCACGGCTGCCACTCCATAATCGCCCCCTTCTAGCGACGTGTCCTGCCCAAAGCCCCCACTTCACTTTCCTCGGCAGTCGATAGCAGGTCCCTGGCTTGCGTTTGAGAGCAAACGCATGCAGCGTGTGATCTCGCGCCCCCACCCACCCCACCCAACCACCGCTCTCTTCCCTCTGAGCGTAGCCGCGAGCATGACTTGTTTGCGTGCCGTGTCCTCAGTGAACATTTCCCATTTCTTACCGAGGACGTCACAGCGGGCAATGTACGCCGATATGGAAAACAACCGGTTCGCTTGGTGCACGTTTTGTATGTTGCTGGCCACGTCAATAAAACGGATTACCGAAATCTGCGGCAGTAGATGAAGTCTGTCCTCGACTCATATTTTCAAATGAAGAATCATCAAACAATCCACAGAAATGTGGAGAAATCGCGCAGTCACCAGATGTGGGGGTCAGAGCTCTCTCCACGATGTCTTCATAGCTAAAGAATCACTCGTGGGAAAACACAGCTCCTCGTGAAAGATGAAGCGACGTGAGCTGTTTGAGGCCTCGGATGATGATGATGATGATGGACCAAGTGCGTTGCACGTCAAGGGAAATGGTGTCGAGAAATAACGCGAATTTCGTCGTTTATTTTTTGTGTCAGGCCATTGACTTCACGATCACCCAAAATATAATTATCGGCCGCCGTGACCTGTCCACTGCTGGATGAATGCGATGCAAAATTCCACGTCAAACAATTATTGTTGGCGCAGTAAATGCTTGTACACGTGACAATTTTCATTGTTTGGCTATGTCGGTGGTGGAGGGTTTTATGACATAAAATTGACCAAATTATTACGTGGCCTAACCCATAATTGATTACAAATTATAATGGCTCCAAAACACTATGTATGTTGAGTTATGATAATATACTTTATATATATAATGTACAGCCCTATGTCAATGTGCTGATAGGCGACGGCTTTCTCATGCCATGTCGGTCATGGGAATTGTTTGACACCACTTCACCGCCCCGGTGAGTGGCGGGTTTGGCTGCAGCCGAGGCCCCAGGACCGGTGAAGCCATCGCTCACTGCTGATGTCATCCACGGCCAGCAATTGAACTCAGCGGGGATCAGCGGGTTCAGGGTGCGGTGTGCGAACCACTGGGCCACCACTCCGCACCATCACGGTCCACGCTCACTCAATATGGTCCAGGCGGTCACGACATTTAATCAATGGATTTTTTGCTTTGTTACTGGACGGTAGTGGCTGTACGCGTGGCCTGTAATCCAGCACTGCTAAGGCTCGCGTTGGTGGATCACCGCACAAATCTCGTGAAACTCCCTTGCACTGTCCTTCGAAGTGTCATACCGTGGCTTGCCAGGAAAAAGCAAGTGTTTCTACCTGTATGGGGATAGAGTGTTGTCCCCTCTCGCGAGCGTCGGTTTTCTCTGGATGCTCCGGTTTCTCCGCACAGGTAAAACACTCGTGATTCGGCTGGAAACATCAAGTATAAAATACAACACAATTTAAGACCCTGTTAATAAAGAGTCGTGAGATTCGGTGTTTGGTTTCCGGGAAAAAATAAGTTATATGTTTTTGTTATTTAAAAATTCCAAATAAAAAGTAAAGCCTCAGCCTGCTCTGATTTGGCGGAAGATCGAGTTAACTTCCCACTGATGGCTTTGGGCCACCGGGGGCAATTCCACATTCCTATGGTGGGAATTAATTTCTGTAAGGGGATAGAGTGTTGCTCCTTCTCGCGTGCCTTTCCCGAGATTTGTGGGGTCATCCAACAGCGCTCGCCTCAGCACAGCTGGATTACAGGCCATGTGCACAGCCACACAACGCCCAGTAACAAAGCAAAACATCCATTGATTAAATGTCTGTGAAGAAGAACAACTGTTTTTTAATCCATAAAACAGTGCTACTCATCTGCATTAGGGTGTCACGGTGACGAGATGGTAACCACGTCACCTGGTAAGTAGGAGGTTGTGGGTTCGATCCCATCCCCGGCGCATGTTAATTTGGAGTTTGCATGCCTCTCTCCCCATGGTCGCGTGTTTTTTTTTCTCCGGATCCTCCGGTTTTTTCCCTTCACATTTAGAATGAACATTACGAATTTAGAGTATTTGGCTGCTATAAATTTCCACGTGATAAGCCACTTCGTTGAGCTATTATTTGTGGCCAGGTTGCTTCTCAAAAAGAGCTATGTAGCTCAGTGGGCCTCGCCTGGTAAAATTAAAATAGTTTATTTGCAATGCTTGTTGACCAGTATTATTTCATACAGGCTTTATATATATATATAAATCTAGGATAATTCATATATCGTACATCAATCCATCTTCACGATGGTCATACTTCAAGGTGTGAGCCCTCCTTTCCCTGCCATTCCATCCCGAGTCTCATCCATCGTCAATTCTTGTGATGAGTACTGCTCCTCTAAGCCCACTTACTTTTCTTATCAATCGATACGATGTCTCTAAATTAGCATTTGTTCTCAAATCTACACGTTCCTTTTCCCATCTCTCAATGCAATTCCCAGCACGCATCTTCATTGGCATTATTTTCAGCTTTTGTTTAAATAAAAAAAAAGTTAATTGACAAAAACGTTTATGTTTCCAGTCCTTGCGTTTTTTTGCAGTTAATACGGACTTAGTGAAACGCGTTCTTCTATATGTACACGTGTATGTTGAACTTCTTTCGCACCGTACATAGCCAATCGTGCTAATCGCAGGTGCGTGGGAAGGACAACAAACCAAACGCTAAAAGAAGTTCTAAAGAAATCTGTTTTCAATCTCAATGATTTAAAAGTGCATCGCGCCAGTGGCTTCCTAATATCAGAAGGAAGAGCGTTCCAGACGGCCGCAGAAGCGCATCTGAAAGCGTGCGATGCGGTGACCCTCATAGTTCGCTGGCCAGCCAGAGACACACTGTGGAATGCGACTACATTTATATCGTCGCAGAACGTCCATGAAATATGGCCTAACAGCTCATTGGGCGCTGCCTGCTGATATAAATGCAATCTGAATAAATCTATCTACTTTTAATTATCAAGCGTGTCAACCTGCTGTCGCCCGCCTCTATTTCACAAATCTAATCCCAGTCCTCCTGCGATAATTTCCCTGGATATATGCACTCCGTAGTTTGTTTTTTTGCAGTTGTCCCAATCCAGTGATATATTTGTTTGTTCTGCCCACTTGTTGTGTGCGTCACTCGTTTTTTATTCTAGTTTTTATCTTGAGCCCAACTTTTTCAGCCCTCTTTGGTAAGTTCCCCGACCTATGGGACCATTTTTTGCCGGGATTTTTTAAATATAAAGTTTCTCGACCGTTTACAGGAAACTCCACACACATATACGTTACTGACACTGTGGCCTTAAAAATAACAATATAGAATAGTCGACGTTTCAGGCAATGTCCCTTCTTCATGGCACACACATTATTATGCACGAAGTAGGTCCATTGCCCGAAAAGTAGGCCTATTATGTATTTTTTCTTTTAAAACCACGCAGTGTTATTGACGGATGTGTTGAGGCACCAAAGTGGTGAGATGTTAACTCCCTCGCCTGGTATGCAGGAGATGCGTGGGTTCGATCCCGACCCTGACACCTGCTGCTGTATATTTGGAGTTTGCGTGTTCTCTCTCTCCCCGTGGTCGCGTGGATTTTTCTCCGGGTCCTCCAGGTTTTTCCCTCCACATTTAGAATCGTCAGGCGTTTAGAGTATGTAGATGCTATCAATTTACACGTGACAAGTTACTTCGTTGAGATATAATTTGTGGCGAGGTCGCTTCTGAAAAAGAACAATGTAGCTCAGTGGGCCTTATCTGGTACAAAAAGAAAAAGTTTCGTTTTTAAATAGTTGAGATTTTTAATATGCTTGGGCACCATAGCATCATTAAATTATAATCTCCCCTAGTTAACTTCTTCCATTTCTTCCTAGAATGACTGTATCATCAGCAAAATCCTGGGGGGAGGGTTAAAATAACTTACTTTTTTCTTAAATAATTACCGACAGTATTTCGAATAGATAGGCACTCGCTACAACATAGCATTTGGATCAAGGCTTCAAGCAGAAACCTCATACGTTTCTCATTTCTATTCTCTGCATGACTTAATTAGGCGTATTGCATAGTGTACTTGGGCCTAACATTATGGGAGGCCTATCAACCTTTCTGAGGCCCTCCTTTCTACTAAACGATGTCACTGCAGCTATAAACTGTTTTATTTCTATTTTACCAGGTAAGGCCCACTGAGATGTCTAGCTGTGTATTAGACGCGACCTGACCACAAGCGGTCGCTCAACAAAGTGGCTTATCGTCTGGAAATGTATAGTAGCCAAATTCCCGAAACGCATGTTTCTCAACGTGAAGGGAAAACCCGGAGGACCCGGAGAAAAATCCACGTGCCCGCAAGGAGAACATGCAAACTCCAAATATACAGCAGGCGTCAGGGTCACGAGACCCCCTGCACACAAGGTGAGGGAGTTAACATCTTGCCACGATGGCGCCCCATGGTGTGCAAGTCATTAGGATCACATGTGTGTTTCATTCTAAAAACATGAACTCACAGCGAGACCGTGCAATGCTGGCGCCTCGACACTGATGACAAATAACCCCTGAAAACTAACGACCCTCACGTTTCCTTGCTAAGGTCGCGAGGTGTTAACTACCTCGCCTGGTATACAGGACGTCGTGGGTTCGATCCCCACCCTGACGCCTGATGTATATTTGGAGTTTGCGTGTCTCTCTTTCTCGTGGTCGTGTGGATTTTTCTCCTCGTCTTCCGGGTTTTCCCTCCACATTCATAAATATACATTTAGAGTATTTGGCTGCTATAAATTTCCACATGATAAGCCATTTCATTGGGCGATCATTTGTGGCCAGGTTGCTTCTGAACAAGAACTATGTAGCTCAGTGGGACTTACCTGCTAAAATAAAAAATGGTTCAGTTTACTTTAATATTCAGGTGGTCATGATTTAAAATAGGGACAACGGTAGCGGCCACCTCAACATCCTTCGATTGGGATACAATTCCACAGTCGTGCATAATTCAACAACAAGAAACAATGGCAATCATGAAAAATATTTTGAAAACTATTTACTACCCTATACCTATGTATGCTGAACTTCTTTCGCACCGTACGTAGCCAACTGCGCTAATCAGAGGTGCGGGGGAAAGACATCAAACTAAACACAAAAAGCACTTCTAAATAATCTTCTTGGTTCTTTCGGTAAAGTCACGTAGAAGGGAAATAATAAAATAATACAAATAAAACATAATAAAATACATTCTCACGACGTTTCGGTCACAACGCAAGCAGCGTCATTCAGACGCTGTCTTTCCAACAGACCTGTTCTTTACTTGAGGACGGCTGCTTGCATTGTGGCCGAAACGTCGTGCGAATGTATTTTATTATGTTTTATTTTTATTACTTTATTATTTCCCTTCTACGTGACTTTACCAAAAGAACCAAGAAGATGAATCCCTGCAGTCACGAAAGCTTTAAATCGAAAAATTCACTCTAAATAAATATATTTTCAATCTGGATGATTTACAAAGTGCATACTTCAAGTGGCTTCCTAATGTCAGAAGGAAGAGCATTCCAGAGGGCCGCAAAAGCACATCTGAAAGAACGCAATGCACTGACCGTCTTTGTTTGACGACGAGTCAATCCACTGCTGGATGAGTGCGTACCTATGCTGTGTGCGTGGTATGGGGAGGCTTTTCCAGTGACGTGGCCCAGCAGTGGTGCGTTCGCTGCTTTTTGCAGAGGTTCACAGTTTGAAATCCAGCAGCCGCCCTGGTTAATACTGTGGGTGCAATAACAACAATAATACTACTACGTGCAGACTGCTGTTTGTGCTTGTGTGTGTCCATTTGTTGCATGCGGGTGGTCGGGGTTATTTGACCATACTTCACCATGCTGGTCAGTATGGTTTGGTGAGTTTATATTTAAGATATTTTTTGACATGTTTTCACAATTTCCGTTTCTTCAATTATTAGCCTACTTGCGAAAAAAACTGAATAGCATACACGACTAACTTACGTAATTTTCATCAATTGTAAAGAATTGATTTTAACACGCACGTTTTGATGTGCATTTCATGAGCCTCCGGTATCGATTTTCATCGCCAAATCAATGCGTAATTACATGCCTGGCATTCATAGCCCGTGCCGTTCAGCCTAAGGTTGGAGGGCTCCACTCGCCATCGGAAGGGTTAGGGGTCGACCCATAATTCCCTGGTGCTCGATAAACTGAGTATCACTTTGTGAGGCATCAATCGCGATCATCCGATGGATGGACTGGCTCCCTCCATGGAAACGTGGAGTTTCGAGCACTTGTCTCAGGGACACAAGAGAGATGAGCATGAAGGTACCTTGGGTGTGTCTCTGTGTGTCATGTTGCCACCTCAACTACATGTTTATTGTTTCCAACAGTCATTGATGACTGGGCTGATACACCTCAAAATCACACGGCACTCGACAGCCCGGTTCAATCAAATCAATCGAATCTGAACCGAGAATCTCAGCGGAGCTGGCTCAGTGCTCTGACGTGACCTTTGACGTTTGCACACCCCCCACCTCCACCGCCCCAAGCCACTTGGTCACTTCTGTGCAATTATTTAAAATCAAAACCACTTACGCCCCCACCCCCCCATCTCTCGAGGCGTGGTCCAGTGAGACGCGCGGCTCAGCCACACTGCAACGCCTCGGCTTCGGCGTACAAAATCAAACCTCGCGGCCTATTAGCAGACCCGCTCGCCGCTCGCATCACGGCCAGTAAACCCCCCCCCCACCAGTAACCCCCCCACCCACACACCGACAACGCGCCCGTTCACCGCGCCCCGCCTTCCCCTGGGCGGCAGGGCGGGTGCCGCAGTGCTGACACTCGTGCCTCGCGGCAAGGACGGCCTGGGTTCGCTCCACGACTCGGGCGCCTGTCCGTGCGCGGGGTTTGTGTGGTCTCACCCATTGTGTGTATGCTGAACTTCTTTCACACTCTACAGAGCCCACCGCGCTAGTCGGGGGTGAGGGGTAAGGACGACAAACTGGACACGAGAAACACGCAGGCTTTCGCGACCAATGTTACCCACAATAGAGGCTTTTGGGTCAGATCGCCGCTACCCGACACAGAGAATTAGCGAGGTTTGTCAAAGCGTGCCAATTCGTTACTAGTTCAGCACACCGGTGTGCTGGAGAGTGAACCCACTCGAATGGTAAATGCTGGATGAAGGCTTTCCATGCCGTGTCAGTCACATTTCACCGCACTGGTCCGGTTCAGATATATCTCGCCACTTCTGTTAGCCGTGGTTGAGAATAAAACCCCCAAAATTCAGCAAAGCTCAAAATCACGACCAGGTTTTAGGCGCCACAGTGGCTAGGAGATGTTAACTACATTACTTGGTATACAGGAGGTCATGGGTTCGATCCCGACCCTGATGCCTGCTGCATATTTTGATCTTGCATGTTCTCCCCCATGGTCGCATGGATTTTTATCCAGGTCCTCCGGGTTTTCCCTCCGCATTTAAAATCAACATCACGCATTTACAGTATTTGACTGCTATACATGTTCACGTGATAAGCCACTTCGTTGGGCTATCATTTGTGATAGCCAGGTCGCATTTAAAAGAAAATATATATATAGCTCAGTGGGCCTTACCTGGTAAATTATAAATAGTGTTTTAGTTTACTTTGGAACAATGGCACAAAAAACCCCAAATAATCAGCAATGACAAGGTGATACTCAAGGGTAGGATGGGGGGAGTAACGTATCAGAAGAATGTTCAGTGAAGTTGTTCGCTGGCTTCACGGCGAATGACGTGGGACGAGCTCGAAGGGGTTAAAGAAACCACAGATGATTTCCGCGTGGCAGTTTGCAGGATAATGAAGAGATGTGCGAGACAGAACCCATGGGACGAACCACAAGATTGCTTTGCTATTTTACCTACCCGGTTCCTCTTATTGCTTTGATCAAAATTAAGTGCCAATGGGCGTTCGTCTTCTTCGTCTTCTTCTCTCTTCCTCTGAGCCTACTACATGCCTTGTGCGTCACGTTTCACACATATCATGGTCGGTTTTTTTTCTGCACCCAAATTCGGTGCCAAAATTAAAGGCTGCAATGATAACAATTTTTTTTTATGCCCGATGACAATTCTTCGGTTCAGCTGCAATTACGGTGACACTATCAGCATGGCCGCTTTTATGCTGTAATAGTACAGCAGTAAGGCTGACATGCTGAGAACTGCAACACAAAGATAAAGATCCCCCATATAGCCTCAACAGACGGCTGGGGCCGGTGCCGTTAGCGAGCAGCACCTATGAACGCCACCGCGGCACATAAGGCGGTGGGTGTCCAGCACCACGCCCGGCCGCCTTTGTCTCACGATAGCGACGATGTTTACACATTGCACCAGGCACTCTTTTGAGGCTGAGTGTACCTAGGAGAGGCCCTGCGGCGTCGGTTCAGAAAATCGTCTCTGAGATCCCCTCTGAATGTTTGTGACCAATTCCTGAGCCTTCAACAAGGAAAACGATGAGGTGGCGTGGTGAGCATCGTGGCCAGCCACCGTGTCTCGCAGGTGCTCATGTCCACACGCAACACAGGTACTCGTTTTGAAAATGAACTGGCCCAGTGGAGTCTCAGGACTGGTTCAGATAACACTCGCTAGCAATATTAACCGCTGCTGAGCATCAAACTTATGGTCCAAAAACCGCAGAACAGCGCGCTAACCCTTGCGATAGCGCTCACGCCCCCCAAAGACAAAGATCCCCCGTATAGCCTTGGCACACTGTTGGGGCAAGTGCTGATAGCGAGAACCTATGAAAGCCAGCGCGGCATACGAGGGGGTGGGTGGCCAACACCACGCCCGGCCGTTTTTGTTTCTCCAGTGGCGATGTTCACACAACGCACCAGAATCTCATTTGAGGCTGAGTCGACCTATGGGAAGCCCAGGACCGGTTCAGATAATCGTCACTGGTGTTGGTTGTGAGCGGGAATCGAACTTGGCCCGCCGGGTTCGGAGCACAGCGCTGTAACCGCTACACCACCGCCGCCACACGCACGCACCGCATTCACGAAGACGAGCCACGATGTCGATGAATAAAATCACCCGCGTCTCAAAAGCCTCGCGAAAAACTGGAACGTTTTAAAATGTCGATAAAGCGAGAGCATTACATGCGCCGGCAGACACATTAACATTCTGCCTCGTTAAAGTGGCATCCTGGGCAAATTTGCACAAAATAGTTTCTCAGCAGTTGTAATATTTTGCATTTTTGAATTCATCGCACAGTTTTTTTTCCTTCCTTCTTTTAATTAACGGGTTTCCGAGGGCTAAAGTCTTTCATCAATTCCGAACGCCATCGCTGCGACCTGCCAAAGCTGCTTTAAGTATGCTATTAGCAGCGTTGCAGTAATATAATCCATACGACCAGTGAACGTGACTGCAAGAAATGATAGCGAACAAAAACAGCACTGAATAAAATAGTAATAATATGAACATCCGATCCGCAGACAGAAATGTTGGCGTCCAGGCATTGGGTTAGGATTCATCCCTTCCACTCACTACTCCTGCAGCGCACCACTAAATATTTGGGCCATCACCAGACACCACTGCTTGCCCACCCACCCACCCTCCGACCTACACTCCTTCCCTCCCACCCTCTCTCCTACCCTCCCACCCACCCCCTCACCCTCCCACCTACCGACCACCTCATCCTTCCTCACCCTCCAACCCTCTCACCCACTCCCTCACCCACGCTCCCACCCTTTCACTCTCTTACCCACCGATCCACCCCCACCCTCTCACCCACTCCCACCCTCAGTACCACCCTCCCACCCACTCCCTCACCCTCCCACCCACTGACCCTCTCACCCTCTCTCACCCTTCCACCTTCCCATCCACCCACCCTCTCACTCTCCCTCATCCTCCCACGCTCTCACCCACTATGTTCCGTTTGGAATTGATAAAAACTACCATACTGCCTCTACTTGATTACTGTGACATCGTGTATAATTCAGCCCCAAGTACTGTACTGAAGAAGCTTGACTCAATGTATCACTCGGCCTTAAGATTTGCATTGAACTGCCCATATAGGACTCACCACTGTGATCTCTACATTGGGTCAAACTTAACATCTCTCAATGTTCGACGGCTTGTGCATCAGATCTTATTCATTCATGATGTACTTACAAAAAAATCCGCAGATTACCTGCTGGATCTCCTCTCTGTTTCAAAGAACACATTTGACCTAAGGTCTTCGCTCAATTACCAGCTTCACATTCCCTATTGCCGTACAAATACTGGAGGAAGGGCCTTTGCTAGTGATGCCTCCAGGGTCTGGAATGCTATTGCCAATAAACTGCAACTTGAATCACTACCTATGAGATCTTCACTCAAAACTGCTTTAGAGGAGTTGTACACCCAGAGCTGCCACTGCTATTCAGTGGCCTAAAATACAATGTTTTGCTCCGGATGATCGCTGCAAATTATGATCTGTGTTTTGATTTAGTGTGCTGATCTTAAAGGTGCATTGAAAAATGTTGACACTCCGACTGATGCTCCTGCTGTTGTGGAGTGACTCATGCAGCCAGCTGTGGCTGCAGAGTTTGGTGGTACATGTTGTTAACGTCATTTATTGTGAAAATTCGGTCACAGTTCCTATGATCACTGTTTCATTGCTTTTATGGCTTTATTTTGGTGATTTTTCGAAAAGTTTTTTGGTTTAGCCATGTTTGTTTGTTGTAGTACAGAGTTAGACTGATGGCCTTAATCTAAGTTGTCTTGTGGTTTTTGTTGTCTGACTTGCATCCCACTGGGATTTTTGCACACAGTGTTGGTGTACGGTGCTTTTTCTGCAATATTTTGCTGTCTTTTCTTGTATTTTCTGTTTGCACGTAGTCACTTTAAGATGTTTTCTTGTTCATGTTTTTGTTTTTTGTTTGTTGCGGTTGCACCCGATTCAAGAGCCGAATGGCTCACAGGGCTATACCTAATAAATGAACTTGAACTTGAACACTGCGTCACCCACCCTCCCACCCTCTCACGCTCCCCCTCTTACCCCCCTTTCCTCTCACCCATCCTCAATCCTAACTCTATCTTACACTCACAACCTCCCACCCACCTTCTCACCAACCTATCCATCGGATAACATTTAGATAATAGTCGCGTGTGGCTAATATCTTTGCATCGTGGCTAGGAGTTGAACCCAGGTTGCGCAGGATCGCAGTTGCTCCGTGTCACTCACCGCACGGACCCGACAGTCCTTCACGCACACGTTGGAAACGTGAATACGTTACGAAGAAGGGCACTTTTTCTTAATACCAAAGTGGCACGCCATAAACTACCTTTAATCTCATATCTCAGCGTGACAATACAAAAAGTCAGCTTGATAAATGATATAATAATGGGATGTGCGAGGTAGATTTGTTATTATATTCTAAAAATAATGGCTGATGAAATGTGCCCAGACAATGAGAATCGTTTACGAAAAAGATGCCTTTTCTGATAAATACTCGGCTCAATATATCATCCGGTAAAAAAAATTACATTATCATATGTCCAATCTATTTAATACATTGCTTCGTGTCATCAGAATACATTTCGGTAATTGCCTTTCATATTAACGGAAAAATCTTTCACGGGGGGGGGGGGGGGTCCGGGGGGGGGGAACTAAAAAATGCAATTATTAAATTTCTGCTAAAATCATAAACTTTTTAGGACGAGTTTTCAAAATCTGGCCTGGAGTCGCTCGCGGTCACGGGCGCGCTGACGTACGGATCACGCCCCCCCCCCCTCTCCGCCTTATCGGCTGTTGGAGTGACTAATGTTAGCGAGCACCTATTGAGGCTCTCTGCGGGCACTCGCTCGTGTAGCGGCGTAAAGCCGGGGCCGTTGCGTTCCGTCGCCAGGATGGAGGAGAGAGCCGCGGTCCACAGTATATGCCGTCCGGCACCTAGTTACCACCTGTGCCATCGGGTTCCACCCAGCTCGGAGTTGCCACCTGGTACTAGCCAGCTCGAAGTCACCACCTGGTACCACCTGGTTTCACCCGGCTCGGAGTTACCACCAAGTCCAGGAGTTACCACCTGGAGGGGAGCAGAGTGAATATGTGACACGCAGGAGAGTGCGTGGACAGGAATAACGTGAGATGAACTCACCCAGGATCTGCCATGTAGCCTTGTAGCTGTGCATAGAAAAGTTGTGTACGTAACCACACACAGAACGGCACACACAGGAGTGGATCTGTCCAGAACAATGCCCGACTGCCTTTGTCTCCCCCAGTTTACACAGCGCACCAGCTCGCTGCTAACCAGACACTGATCTCAGGCTGAGCACATGCGCAGTCAAATGTCCACCGATTGCTGACAGCGGAATTGTCAACAACAAAATCACCCGGAATGCGACAGAAAAATAAGCAGACTTGAGCCTGGATATTGCTAGGATGGGTGACGACTTTACATGAAACAGAGGCGACATTGTAGGCAGGAGATGAGAGTGCAGCAAAATCAATTGTTGTACAGTAGTATGTCTCTGCGCCTACGTTACCCGCCTTCACCAACCTGCACTGACCAGTGGGGAAAGCCTTCATCCAGCAGCGGATGAATTAAAGGGCTGCCCAAATTGTACACATTTTGAGTGTCTCTACTCAAACGAGCAATAGGGAAGCACTCACCTCCGTCAGTGGCTTTCAGGCAGCTGCGGTGGAAATTCCACGTTCCTGTGATGGGGCTAGTCTATCCAGGTGAACAACCTGGTGGGTGGGTGGTATGGTGGAGTTGAGTCAAATCCTTTCACACCCCCCACCTCCCACACACCCCACCCCGTCCAGGATTCAAACTTGCAACTCTGCGAACACGGGTCGAGAGATTATATCTGCAGCAGCGTCCAGAAGAGACTCCTATTAACTAGTATCTAATTTTCGATTTAAAGCTTTCGTGACTGCAGGGATTCATCTAAAGTCACGTAAAAGGGAAATAATAAAATAATAAATAAATAACCATAATAAAATACAATTCTCACGACGTTTCGGCCACAACGCAAGCAGCCGTCCTTAGGTGACTTTACCAGAAGAACTAGTATCTACATTGTATTTCACGAGTTAAGGCCCACTGAGCTATATCGCTCTTTTTGAGAAACGACCTGGCCACAAGTGATAGCTCAACGAAGTGGCTTATCACGTGGGAAGAAATAACAATCGAATACTCTAAATGCACGTTGATTTTAAATGTGGAGGGAAAAGCCAGAGGGCCCGGAGAAACATCCACGCGACCACGGTGAGAGAGACACCGCAAACTCCAAATGTACAGCAGGGGTCAGGGTCGGAATCGAATCCACGAGTTGCTGTATACCAGGCGATTTAGTTAAAATCACTGGTGCCCAGAGAGGACCAGAGACGGGGGGACCAGAAACGGGGGAGAGAGACCAGAGGGAGAAAAAAAAACATCGTCCACATTTGGACGACGATACAAAGTGCGAGGAAGAAGGAAAAACCTCAAACGTAACATTTAAAATCAGGGCAGTGTAATAAGTGTGCAGATTTCCAATTAACCACATATATTATTTACGCCTGGCATTTGGGGAAACCATGTGAAGCCACTTTAATTATGGCCGCAAGCCATTAGAAAGGCGTCATAATATATACGGGGCAGTCACCTGCTTTGGAGGCCAGGTGTAAATGAAAAAGGGACTTTTTTTCGGTCGAAAGAAATCCGCGTTGACAATCCTCGTGGCGCTCCTGCGCAGGAGTCCCTGCCGTGACCTCTCCCTCCCTCTCCCTCCCTCTCGCCTGCGACCGACGCGGGCAGCTTTCCTCACACGGAACGACGTGTCGTCAAATTTGGCATTGGCGCGCCTCCCCGTGCGTCGCTTTTTGCGCGCTTATACGTTACCATGTTGGTTTGTTGAAGTACAGAGTTAGCCTGATAACGTTAATCTAAATTGTCTCATGGTTGTTATTGTTTGACTTGCATCCCACTGGGATTTTGCACACAGCGTTGATATACGGTGGTTTTTTCTGGAAGATTTTGCTGTTTTTTCCTGGATGTTTCTGTTGCGCGTCGTCACTTTAAGATGTTCTTTGGTCATGTTTTTGTTTGTTGCGGTGGCACCCGAGTCAAGGGCCGCATGGCTCACAGGGCTACACCTAATAAATGAAACTGAAACTGAAATATCCGGATGGGTAAACCAGTGCACGAATGCCGATCGTGCGAATTAAATACACGAGGTGGAATTTGAGCTCATTGTGGTTTTTTTTTTATTTGCACATGGCACATTTTATTTTTAAAATTAAATTAAAGGCAGTAAAATGGGTAGAGAATTTGCTTGCCCATTGCCACCGCTGGCGGAATGGGCCTCCGCTAGACTAAAACATTAGAGAGTCCCCCTATACAGAGTACTTGGCCTATTCTTCCACGCTGGCCGGAATGCATTGCAGGTGGAAGTACCCACACTTTACCCCACCAAAAGTGGCCTGCCGATCGATTAAACTGTGGTTGTGCCCATTTACTCTTCTGCTGAGTGAACAGAGGTGGATTTTAAAAAATATATTTTTGAACATGTATTTTTTATTGCAACGCAACGCGAGCGTCGGGTACAATACGTCAATCGCAAACGTAGAGCAACAGAAGCCCAGCGAACGGCAACCCGAATTAGGCACGGCAGGACCCTTACGAAGGGGGGAAATTGGACTCGCTGCCCCACCCAACTGGGGACCACGTGCAGGGGACATGAAGATGTATATGGGGGGGGGAAGGAGAAAGATAACGAACATTCTGGGGGAAGACCGAGGGCCCGAGGGAGAGGGGGGGGGAGGAGAAAAGGAAAATCCTACAAATAAAAATAATATACACGTGGCATATGATCTTAGACAAAGGTGGAATTGACGAATATTTGTTTCACATGCAGTGCCAGGAGATATTATTGAACTAGCGAGCAGTGGATCATAAAGCCACGACAACATAGAAATTCATTAAAAAAATAGAGATTAAGTTAAATAATGTTGAATTTGTTACTAAGATTGTGGTTCCGTTTAGCCAGTTGCCCGGCTATTTTGCAAGGGAGATCCGTGTTGCCGTGAGCACAGCAGCAACAACAAAACCAGAACATCATCGATATTGTAGAGCACAAGAAACGGGCCCTTAAGGAATACTGGACGACTAACAAAGGGAGTACGTCACGTTCATGAACAAAAACATGGGCAAATACAAAAAAAATCCAGCGGAAATACAAAATGAGTGCAAGAGGCGCGAGAAAGTAGCCGTTGTGTTTCAGGCTAACGGTGACATAAACCGCCCGTGAAAATCGAAAAACACCGTGCAAGACCCGTGGGATCAAGAGGCGCCAGAAAACAAAAGTTCGGTACATGTGCGAGTAACCTCTGCGTTATGGTTTTAATAGAAAATATGTTAATTACCTCGCCTGGCATATAGGAGATCGTGGGTTCAATCCCAACCTTGACGCCTGTATATTTGGAGTTTGAGTGTCTCTCTCTCTCTCTCCCTGTGGTCGCGTGGATTTTTCCCAGGTCCTCCGGTTTTTACCCTCCCCATTCAGAATCAACATCACGCGTTTAGAATGTTTGGCTGCGATACATTTCCACGTGATGAAAATCCACTTAATTGTGGTGTCTTTTTTGATAGCCAGGTCGCTTCTGAATAAACAAACTATACAGCTCAGTGGGCCTGACCAGGTAAAAAAAAATAGTTCATAGTTTATCTCTATCGAGCAAAGTTCGAGAGATAAATAAAGAAGACCAACGGGCTTTCTGAACGTGACCACAGATCATATTATACCCCACAGAGTGGCGGCCACACACGGAATACGAAGGAAAAAAACAAAAATGAAAAGGAGAGAGGGGGAATAGGAACGATGCATTCGTTGGTACGGCAAATGTCAGTCAAATGCACCAGAGCCACGTTGGGCAGGAGTGGTGTGTGCCCGGCGCTCGATTTGCTCACTGAACATTCCCCCGAGTAGCTGGCAGGCTGGCGTGGGGGGCCTAGAGAGAGAGAGGAGTCACACGGAGGTGACCCAACGTTGACCCATAACTACGGTTGCCAAATGTCCGGGCACGCGACTCGTGGCCACGGTGGATGTGGTGAGCTGGGAGCGGAAATATTGCCGGGGGCCTCACGACCCCGGCTCAAGCAAAGCCCTGGGATGTATATATTCTCATGCCTGTATCTAAACTCTGACACTCAGCATGTGCTGCGTGTGCAGCAGATATTGTATAAAGTGTGACTGCGCAGCGGTGGTGAGTGCCATTTCTTCTTGAGGCCGGCAAGGGGAAGCCACCTTCACGACGCTCGCCCAGTTGTGGCTACTGCAGTCGGCCTGCAGCGAGGAGTGTGGCTGCTTGCGAGGTAAAGGGAGAAGGGGACTGACTGGGTGGAATAGGGGGTGCCTGAGTCATGCACCTGCCTGCAGGCTGACTTGAACCATGCACCTGCCTGCAGGCAGAGAACGGAAAGCTTGAGCTTGGATGCATGTGTAGGATTTGTGAGGGCACGTTTGGATTGAGTGTGGGTGGGTCACGGAATGGACAAGTGACCACGCCCATAGAGATCATAAAGGAGGGAATGCTACGAGGGATGGCCTTCATGGTTCTGCAGTTCCCATTGAAACCCCTGAGTTGCTCAGAAGGAATGTTTGAAAAAAAAAAGTCGCAATTTTTTTGAATTATTATTACTTAAGTCTACTTATGTGCGTACGTGGCCTCAGCAATGATTATACGATGGCTTCTCCATGCTATGTCGGCCACGCGGGGGGTGTTTGACCATACTTCCCCACGCTGGTCAGTGCAGGTCGATGAAGGGGAGGCCCAGAACCGATTCACAGATCATTCTCCAACTGCCGCTAGGCGTGGATGGGAATTTAATCCGGGCCACTGGTTTTGATGGTGCAGTGCAAATAACCACGGTGCCACCTTGAATCCACCAACGCCCTTTAAATATCACACCATTCATCCTGTGATTACATGCACACCACACTATCAATTGTCAAAGCTGCTGCATTTTAAATTTGGGCTGTGGTGATTTTATTACGTACTTATTTTTTTGTCTTCGAGAATAAAGGGTAGAGACTAATAGACACATTATATAAATCCATCGAATGTAACCATGATTTTAAACACGTTTCTTTACAAGATACATGTGGTGCCGCCTACCAAGGCGCAGTTGTGTCCAGGACAGTTCTTATCGAACAGAAAAGCAGACCAGAGAACACCAAATCGAAGAAGTACATACGTCACTTTCCTGCAGGTCTGGTTACGTAACCCAATAGTGCACAGTACGTGTAAAAATATGATGGAATCGATCATTATGCTCACAATATACTAATTCAATTGTGAGTATGAAAATCAATCTTCGTACTTTTATGCTTTGTGCTAATGATGGGCTATTTTGTACATTCATGCCACTGGAGCAAACGAGACATCATACAAATTCTAAACAATACAAATCAGAGGGCCACATGAAACTAACAGTATTTCTGCTGGAGTCAAATAAATGTACCCAAAATTGTGACAATTATTATGTTTTTTTCTAAAATCAGATTGATAAAAAACATTTGTGAATACAAAATGGTCAAATAGTTATTTGGTCTTGAAGTTGTCAATTATTCAGGTCTCAATGATCATCGAGAATAATTGCATTGTGGTTACCCATAATGCAAGGTGCCAACAAACATTATATAATGAAACTTTTAATGCATGAGCTAAAAAAGTAATACAGTTTGATCACTTCATGATACCTCTGTTACACACTACTGTATCTACTAATAGGTTTAAAACTGCTAATCAGGAAAAGTATTTTATTTTATTTTAATCCGTATCACGTCCCATGGCGTTTAGTACAGTCTCCAACTCTAATTAACCTTATCTCGCCAGCCCTCTCAATTTGTGTGCTATAAAAAGGGCCATTGCAAAAGAAAACATCACCTTCTTACATGTGTTTCCTTTAAGGCCGCTGTGATATTGGCAAAGGTTGTTGACTTGTGTTGCTATTATGATTCTGTGATGTGATTTTCTCTCATTCAGAAGTTGGTTAAATTATTCAGGTAATTGGCGGATTTCATTAAGAGGACCTCTAGGATAATTACAGCCGTGTGATGGTCTGTCCGGATATCAATGGGAGACAGACTTAAAACTAAAAAACTATTTGTATTTTGCCAGGTAAGGCCCACTGAGCTATGGAGTTCTTTTTCAGGAGCGAACTGGCCACAAATGATAGCTCAACGAAGTGGCGTATCATCACGTGAAAATGTATAGCAGCCAAATACTCTAAACGCCTGTTTATAATGTGGAGGGAAAAATCCCGGAGGACCCGGAGAAAATTCCACGCGACCATGGGGATAAATAAAATTCAAACTCCAAATATACAGCAGGCGTCATGGTCGGGACCGAACCCACAACCTCCTGTATACCAGGCGAGGTAGTTAACATCTCCTAGCCACCGATGCGTCCCACTTGACTGAACGTAGAGGTTACAGTGATGAGATCTACAGGGGGCGTCAAGGGTAAAAAAACGAAGAGCGCAGCGCAGCTACGGAACGAGACGCTTTTAGGTAATTTCAGAAGCTAGGCGGCAGATGGTGTCACAATAATAAAATACGGGGTGCGATTGGGGCATTAACTACATTCAGACGGAGTCGAGGTGGAATACGGCGTTTGTTTCTGTGTAGGAATCCAAAGTTTGTTGTTTTATCGTGTTGGCCATGTGGTCAATGTGGGTCTTGAAAGTTTAGAGTCCAGGCTAATGCCTACTTAGATATTAGATGTGCAAATGCGCAAGCATCCTACCATCAAACAGCTCAACTATCGAGCAAGCAGTGTAACCGGCCGGAGTTTTTGGTTTACATGAAATAAAATCTGAATCATTATTTACGCATGGCCTTTCGAGCTCAGCCCGAATTCTGGCGTGTTTACTGGGCGTGAGCCAATTGCGTTGGCATTTCCGCCCTCTTGATGACGGTTGTGATTACAGCCAGCAAACCTTACGTCATCTCGTGCTTGTGTTTCCACGTTCATCTTCCAAAGCGCCTACTACTACAAACTAAACATTTATTTAACTTTTACTAGGAAAGGCCCACTGAGCGATGTAGCTCTCTTTCAGAAGTGACCTGACCACAAATGACACCTCAACGAAGTGGCTTACCACGTGGACATTTATAGCAGCCAAATATTCTAAACGCATGGTTCTAAATTTGGAGGGTAAAACATGGAGAAGAATCCACACGACCACGGGGAGAACATTCCAAATATACAGGCGTCATGGTGAGGTTCGAACACACGGCCTCCTGCATACCAGGCGAGGTAGTTAACATATCCTAGGCACCGTGATAACCTCACCACCGTGGCGCCCCTAAGCTTGCATCATGCAAATAAGATAATCGCTCTACGAGTCACGGGGCTGAGTGGCAGAGTGAACTGTTCACAGTTAGATATGTGCAAACTGAAATCCTGTTCGGGGGTTGACACAGCCCATCACACTTCTGGGGTCCATAAAATCAATACCTCTTTGTGAAGAAGTCAACAGTAGTTGTCCCATGGATCTTTTTTCCCCTGCTATTGGAATGGGGAATTTCCACCACTGGCTCAGGGCTGCAACATGGAGATGAACACCGCCCCTGTGCTTGTTTGAGCAGCAGATCACCCTGACGTTTGACTTAAACATCCAGTACAAGCACCATGGCCATCGGATGCACTGAGGTGGGGTCGGCACCAATCGCATCCCAGCAATTTGTATCCAGCAAATAACATCGTGGCACGGTCTGGTTTTTTATAGTGAGTGCAATTGTGAACAAAAGCCATGTCAGACACGAGTATATCTAATCCCCATAATCATTGGTTCACTGCAGACCAAAGACTCAGTCCCTACAAGGTGTGAGGTGGCGTTAGGCTTCATCTCTTGCAGCAATTGAGAGTAGGGTTCACGGGTTGCTGACCCTTCACCCCAGGTAGACTTGAGCAGTGTGGTGGAGGCATACACGACACATCACCTGATCTCAAAGCATCCAAAGCCTCATAACAGATTGTGCTCAGGCAAGAGCCACTCGGTCCATGGTGGCGTGACCAGCGTTTCTGTTGTACCCACGATGAACCCAGCAACCTGGGTTTGATTTCGTGACCATGGCTATCAATTAGTGATACCTGAACCAATCCTCGCCGCCCCCCCCGTCATGCACCCGCGCTGCCCGCCGTGGTGACGTGCGGTCAAACAACCCCCCGGTGACCGACGCGACGTGGAGGAGGCCTAAATCCAGGCAGAGGATTGACAAGGGGCTGGTAATCATGGCTTTGCATTGCGTAACATTACTCCCCGCTGTGCACACCGCGCATTCCTCTGACACTCCACCAGACACGCTTTGCAGCGGTTTGGAAAAAGGAGTGAAAACCTTACAAAGTCAACAGAGTGGCTTTGCACACAAAGATCGCCCATGTAGCCTGAACAGGATGTTGGGGCAAGTTCTGCGAGCGAGTAACACCCATGAAGGTGGGCACCCCACACGAGGTGGTGGGTGGCCAACACACCAGGCCTGGCCACTTTTGTCTCCCCAGTGGTGATGTTTACACACCGCACCGGGTACTCATTTGAGGCTGAGTCCACCTGAGGGGAGCCCAATGACCGGTTCAGATAATCGCCACGAGTGTTGGGCGTTATCTGGAATCAAACTCGGGTTATCGGATTCGTAGCGCATTGTGCTACACTACCGCTCCACACACACACACACACTCTCTCATGCAATCATTATCATTTCCCACCCCACCCCAAAACGTTAACAACGTTCCTAATTGTACGAGGTTATAAATCGTGGTAAACGCAGCTCATAACACGCGGTGGGCAGTGACCTACCACTTGCGGATGACGCCACAAAGGCCCTTTCACTGATGTCAATTTAACGGCGGAAGGTGCGCGCTGCTGATGAACCCGCGCCGCGTCGTGGGTTCGAGGTGGGTGCGATTCGAGGCACGGAAGCCGTGCAATCTGTCATCGTCGTGGCGAAGCGTGCCGACCTCCTGTAGCAGCACGGGAAGCCGGTCAGGCCAACGCAATGCGGGGCCACGTGGCACGATGTTGCCGGCGGTTGTCCCCCCCCCCCCCCCCCCCCGAAATGCACGGATAAGAATTTGCCATTCATTTAGCTCTTGAATGCAACCGCATCTCAGAGCCCTTTACGAATATAGCGATGTCAATAGGGCACTGATGGTGGCGGGTGGGGCGAGGGGACGGGGGGGGGGGGGTAATGTCGACTCGTGATAAAAGAGTCAGCCCGCGGTGGGGGGAGCGTGGGCCGAGCAGGGCGGCCCCACGCGCCTCACGGACCGGGGTGGCTGAGAAGGCCGCCGAGAGACACGAATAGCCGAAGAGTCCCCGGCAAAAGATCCGGCACACGTCTGTGTTCACGACGTCGTCCACAGCGCGCGCGCCGAACGCTTCGCTCGATTCTCGACGACTGGTGGACTCGAGTCGCGTAGCCGCGGCGTGGAGGAGGCATACCGGATGTGGTGTCCCGGGTGAAGGATTTATCTCGCGGGTGACGTTGACCCGGACAAGGCCCGGCTGAAGTTGAGCTCCGGTCCCCCCCCCCACCCCCCTGGCAAGCGGCAGCGGGGCCCAGACCGCCCCGCCGCGATGCCACAGAATCCTGGCGCGCTTCCCCCGGCTCCCAACGCGCCGCCCCCCGAGGGACTGCCACAGCACAGCCCCAGAGGCACCACGGTCACGGATAGCAAAACTAAAGCGCAGCCCGCTTCAACCGTGAGAGAGGTAGGAAGGAGGTCCATGAAGAATTTAACAAGCAATCACTGCAGTGTTAAAGAAGCGCAACATACACACACACATTGTCATTTCTTTAGAACTGCCTTTGGTGTTTAGTTTGTTGTCCTTTCCACGCACCTCCTATAAGCACGGCTGGCTACGCACGGTGCGAAATAAATAAAATGTTGGTAACATCTTCACAGCAATACAGTCGCAGTTGACCCTCCTACCGAACACCACAATCCCACCTCGGCCACCAGTGACATAACGCGAAGTCAGAATGTCTCCCCGCTCAACCGCACATCGGGGGAAAAGCTTTCATCTCGGTGGTGGACCTGAGCTGGAAATTCCACATTGCTATTTCAGAGGCCACCCTCTCTCTATGAGAACACATGTTAACAAATCTGCGTTCTGTGTCTTCACAATTAAACTGTGTCTTAGTCATCGGCCTAATGATGTTACGGACTATTATTGTTCGGTTTCGACATTCTGGGTCTCATCAGCAGAGTAAAGATTGTTTAAAGAAACTGCTGCTCGATCACCAGACGCTATTGGCAAGAGCACTCTGCCAAAATGATGGGGCCCTGTTCAACGCAAAAAGCATTATTGTAAACAAATCTCATCGTGTATTGTTGCGGAGAATTATGGGAAACGTATAACCACACATATAAACAGATATCATTGTTACCTTCCCACAGCGGTACTGATTTTAATGACCCTAGGGGAGATGATGGGAATGACTCCTGACCCTAAGCCTCATACCAAGACTTGAACTTGCAGTCTCATGAATTCGAGTCAAGTGCCCTTTGTCCACAGTGTCACCCAGACTCATGTTTTATGTTTGCAAACAAGTCAATTGCATTTGTTCAACATGCTTTTTTGTTTGTTTGCAATCCACAGGTTACCGGTCCGACCTCCCGGCACGGCAGTGGCTCTCCACCCCGCAGCGTCAATGGGCACAACCACAGCCAGCCCGTCGGCCCGTCGCGTGTTGCGGTGGGTTTAAAGCGTGGGCACATTCACCGCTTCCAAAACGCCTGGCCAGCGTGGAAGAGAAGGCCAATAAATATCAACCAAGAGGGGGGCAACTCGAAAACTCCCTCTTACCGAGGCCCCTTCCGCCAGCAGTCGCGCGAGGCAGCAACTGCAGGGGCTGCACCTTCAACGCCACCTTCTAGCGTTACCGTCGTTGCGAATTAACTTGTCGCAGCTGCGCCGCAGCTGCGCCTCGGCACGTTGAACTGTTTATAAAACTAAATTGCGTTGCATTCAAATTGAGTCCTTCGCCGGTTTATTTGCAGCGGAGTGGTAGGTTGAAGCGACGCTCGGCAGCGTTTTTGTTTTGCGCGTGGGGTTTGTCATTTTATTTTTTTCTCTCCCTTCCTTGCTCAAAATGGAAGTTTAATCAAAATGAGCAATGAATCTTTCATGACTGCGCCTACCGCGTTTATTAAATGGCCCAACGGTTGGGGGTCTCTTCTGGGCGGACGTGAGGAATTAGACAGTCATCATCCGTCGCGCGGATCAGACTCCCGCGAAATGTCATCGAATCAGGGGTTAGACGTGGCGTGCGTCACACAATGGAGAATACGAGCGTCCATCACAACAACAACGGCGACAACAACGATATATTTTTTCATGAAGCATGCATGACAATAATCATCATGCTGCCTTCCGTAGGTCACCGCTGACAATATAAATAAAAGATGCGGGTGAAACAAGTTTGTATTTAGCAAAAATGTCTAATCAAATTTGTATTTAGCAAACATGTCCATTCATGTTATCGTCATCATCATTGTCATCATCATCAATATATCAGCAATATTCATTCTCTTGTCAGTCACATAGGCGCCACGGTGGCGAGATGTTAAATACCTTGACAGGTTTACTGGAGGTCGTGAGTTCGATCCTGACCCTTGATGTCTGTATATTTGGAGTTTGCATGTTCTCCCCGTGATCGCGTGGATTTATATCCGGGTCTTTCGGTTTTTTCCCTCCACATTTAGAATGGACGTGCGTTTATAGTATTTGGCCGCTCTAAATTTCCACATGATGATGAGCCACTTCGTTGAGCTGTCGTTTGTGGCCAGGACCCTACATAGTTCAGTGCGCCTTACCTGGTTAAAACATATTATTTTATTACCGAATTATCATTTTATAGCCGATTATTATGCTTCTATGATTTTCAGTCACATTTGTTTTCAATATTACCATGATTCTCTTTTAATCAATCATCATCTCTGTTGTTACAATAATCCAATCATTGTCAGTCAATCCATTGTCATCACTAATAAATCATATTCACTACCATAATCATGAAGATCATCACAGACTCATCATCATTCAACAAATCATTATCACTCATACTATAACTGTTAATCACTTATCATCATCATGATCATCGCTGGATTATCATTCAACCAATCATCATCTCAGTTATCTCATCCATCCTATAATTTCAGCCAATCAGCTGTCATTACTAGGAAATCATCAATATCAGCAGCAGCGAGAGAGGCAATGGCACTACACTCGACTGCTTTAAGGAGTAACTGACATTTGAGCGAGGTTCCACTCTGCGGGCATTTCAACTGCTCTCTTGGCGAGAAGGTTTATAGGGAAGATGACTCATCCACAATAAGCGCCTCTCACCCTGGCTCGTGTGAAGCCACCTCAATGGAACTGCCCCAAGCTGATAAGAAAAACAAATCAAAAGGACACCCGTTTGTAATTTGACCCGCTCATGGCATGCTTGGCCACCACGGTTAAAATCCTGGCTGCGGGCTCGACTGACCACATAATTCCTCTTTGCAGGATAAAATTAGCACAAATTAAATGGAAAGTCAACCATAGAGACGGCCGAGTGGCTGAGGGGTCAAAGCACTGAGCCACCAACATTAGCTGCCATCCGCCCTTAAGTGGCGGTGACGCCAACACGGTGCTTATGCCAGGCCAGGTGCACTCTGAAGCCACGTGAAATGCCATGTCTCGATTACTTGGCCAACTTGCTGTTTTTAGTCGCCCGGCGATCCACTCGTTGTTGTGAGCGTCGCTCCTCTGCCCTCCGTCGTTGTTGGCGGGTCACTGCCTCCAACTTCCTAGTAGTGTCTTTCACATGCCTCCTGCAGAGAGGCCGATCTTGACACCGCTGGTACTGGTCTCCGGCAAGTCCACTCAGCTCCAAGTTCTGAGCCATTAGAACAACCACAACTGACATCCTGGGTGTGAATCCAGGCAGCCACCCTACGATTAACTCGAGTTCTTAGACTGTAGGGAGTTCACAGACTCAGCCCAGGCACCCATTACTGCTTCAACAACAAAAACAGCATCTTACATTTGGTTTTCACACTTAATTTGTCCAATTCTGAGAATTTTAAATGATCACTTTCACTATTCTGCGACAAGCACCACCAGGATTCTCGTAGCAGAGCGTGTGTAAATAAAAACAAGCCTCCTGATGATATGTATGTATGTCGGTTGAACATCTTTCGCACCGTACGTCGACATTCGTGCCAATCAAAGGTTTATAAATATCACCACCGACGATAGCCGATGGTGGTGATATCTGAAGGTCACGTGGGGTGGCAGGGGGTGGTGTGACACGGGGCAACGGGAATAACATTGGTGGGGAAAAAAGACCGGACAATTGTTTTTCTTTTTAGATCAACTGTGGTCATCAAATGCAGAGAATTGGTCCCAGCCATGGTAATGTAGAATTTCCTCAACTGGTTGAGAGCCAGCAAAGGGAAATGAATTCCACTCCCTATTGCTCATCCGACCATCAAAACCCTCCACATCTTATTGACTAATTTCGCGACCATCATGCTGGTTACACTTGAGAGCCCGGCTTCAAATCCTGGGGGGATTGGAACTCAGGATTCTCAGTGGCGCCTGGCTCGGTGCTCTGACAAGGACATTAGAAGGTTCCCCCAGCCCCCTGCTGAGACACCGCTGCCACATCAAGCCCTGTCATTTGCCTGAGAGAGAGAGGGGACACCGAGACAGGTCACTGCTATCGTCCGATCTCTGTCGACGATGCCGTCAAAGATTTGGCCTCCCGCACGGTCATGCCGCAAATAAATTCACCGCAAACGCGTCGGCGCTTTCAGTCAAAGCAGTGACAGAAAGTCACGTGGGGGGGGGGGGGGGGGGGGTGACACGGGTCCAATTTAAAATGAGGCTCTTCGAAAGCTCTGATCTTGCATTCGGGGCTGTTGTTGTTGGTGGACAGCAGCGAGACTGGGGCAGACAAGAAATGAAAGGAATGAACGAGGGCACGTGATTGAAAAGTCATGAATCCTGAAATCGAGAACAAAGAGTGACCTTGATGGATCTCAGCGATACTTCTCGACCCGGTTCCCCTTGGAGTGCAGGGCCGCTTGTTCCATCATCACCATCATTGTCATCGTCGTCATCGTCATCATCATCATCACCGTCATCATCAATATCCCAACTTTTTAAATCGCCGCTCAGAAGAACTCTTCGTCTCGCTCCTCCAACACACTGAGAAGAGTCGGCAGCGCACGCCACTTCATCATCTTTGGAAACGGAATTTCGCGACAAGTCCTCCTCTAACTGTGGAGACGCGTGGTGGGGTACTGAGAGCCGGGGCTGGTGGGAATTGTCTATCTCCACATTTTTCGTGATACTCTCCGTTCTCTAGTTTTATCAGATATATATTTTTTCAGCTTTCACAATTATTCATTTAGCATGCATGCCAGACGTTTTTAACGCTAACAAAACTCGGTGGCGAGATGCTGACTAATCTGCCTGGTATACAGGATTGCCGTGGGTTCGATCCCAACCCTAACGCGTGTCTCTCTCACAGTGGCTGTGTAGAATTTTCTCCGGGTCCTACGGTTTTTCCCTCCACATCCAGAAACATGCGTTTAGAGTATTTGGCTAATATGAATTTACCATTGATATATAAGCCACTTCGTTGAGTTATCATTTGTGGCCAGGTCACTTCTGAAAAAAAAAATTGCTATATAGCTTAGTGGGCCTTACCTGGTAAATTAGAGTAAAGTCACGTAGAAGGGAAATAATAAAATATAAAAAATAAAACGTAATAAAATACATTCTCACGACGTTTCGGCCACAACGCAAGCAGCCGTCCTCAGGTGAAGACCAGGCCTGTCGGGAAGACAGCGTCATTCAGTCGGGAAGACAGCATCATTCAGACGCTGTCTTCCCGAAAGACCTGGTCTTCACCTGAGGACGGCTGCTTGCGTTGTGGCCGAAACGTCGTGAGAATTGTATTTTATTATGTTTCATTTTTAATATTTAATTATTTCTGTTCTAGGTGACTTTACCGAAAGAACCAAGAAGATGCATCCCTGCAGTCACGAAAGCTTTAAATCGAAAAGTAAAATAGAGTAGTTTAGTTTATTACAAGCGGTGATCCTTACCACCAACGCTATTATTCATCGTTTGCTGGACTAGCACTCCTTCTGAGTCAGGCCACAGACTCCAACAAGAAACAAAGCCTGAAGGTCCCAGCTCAAACGAGCAGCGAGGCGGCACTCATCTTCTGTTTAAGCAGAGGTGGACATTCCACATTCCTATGGCAGGGGCTGGTCTAATGGCACCTCCGATTAGCACGGTTGGCTACGTTTCGGTGAGAACGAAGTACATATCTATAGGACAACCTATTGTTGACTTCCCCACAAATTCTTACCCTTTATTTTATCGACCCCAGTGGGATGATGGGCTGAGACAAACCGCCAACCGGGGGTTCGAACTCGCAACCTTCTGAATGTGGGCCACTTCGCTCTGCCAGGGAAATCACCTCGGCACCTTCAGCTACCACTTGTACGGAATCTGTCTGCTCTGAATTAATGCTGCGGTGTGGCTATTAAGACGCAGCTTAGTATCACCATTGGAACACTTTGTACTGAAGCCAGTGAACGTGGTGAGAGCAATTGCCTACGTTGACGCCAGTGTTAACAACAGTACGAGTCTCTTCCAAGGTTAAGCTTCTCATTAAGTTGTACGAAATCGGGGCAGTGGAGGGGGAGGAAATATGAACCGAAGTGAATGAAAATTGTTTTTCTCCCAAATAGTTCGGTGCGTTATTTTTTATCCGCTCTGAAAAAGGGCCATTGCCCGAAACGTCACCCATTATACAGTGTTCCCTTTCAAGGCCGCGGTGTCATTTTTGACGAAGCGTGTAGAGTTTGCGTTTGTTCCGGTTTTGTTTGACGCCGATGTCTCGCGGTGTTCCCCATGTGCCACGCGGCCACCACGTTCTGACACCGGCGCTAACGGGCGGGCGGTAGCCGTCCGTGTAACACGGCGCCTACCGCACACAGCCTCGCGACGTCACCGAGGCACCAATACCAGATGCACTCGTTACCGTGAATTACTACTATCGCCATCATGGGTGTCAGAACGCTCCAACGCCAGAAGCGTAGGTTTATTCACGACCGGGGCGGTGGTGACTGCGCACGTGGCCTCTAGTCCAGAACTGTGGAGGCGGCAGCGAGGGTTGTTGGATCACACGCAGATGCCGTGAGACTCTGGCTTGTCAGGAGAAGGCGGTAAGTCTGTTCTGTCTGTATGGGATAGAGCGCTGCCCCCTCACACGCGTAGATTCTCTCTGGGCACTCTGTATGTATGCTGAACTGCTTTCACACCGCACGTAACCAACCGTGCTAATAACATGTAAACGCTCATTAATTGGCCGATAACATCTTAATGTGTAGGGGACCGCAGAGCTTGGGCAATGGTTGGCCGCCGGCTCACTACTTGACCGGCTTCTTCCCGCTCGTCCTCGTGCCTCCGAGTCGTCCTCTCTCTCGCCGAGCGTCAGCGTCGGCGCAGTGTGACGCGTTGGCAATGTTGTTATCCTGACTACGACAACATATACACGGCCGCTCCAGTGCATCCACTTTAAGATCCTCATCGCCTGTTCGCCGCTCTCGTCCAGCTTCGAATCGTTTGCGCCGCTCTCACGCACGGAAACACAACGGTGGCAGGGAGTCGCCAAACTGCGCTGGTGACCTCTCGCAAATGTCAGCCAGTTGGTCATTTGGTCAATTATACCTGGACATCTGTGAACAAGAGCTTTACAGCTCATCGGATTCCTCCAGGTATAAATACATATTCTGATTCCGATACCTCCATCACAAAGTTCTCCACGCCACAGCACCCTCCCGACACCCACACCACGTGACACCCATGTTGATCACCATTGCACGGCTGTGACGTCACTTCCCACAGCAGTCGCCAGATGTTGCCGCTGCCACTTCACAATATTTCAGCGATCCGTCAAAATGTCACGGTCGGAGCTGCAATATATTGCGGTGATCCCGGAAATATAGACAGGGGCAGACCACAGTTCGCCAATCGGCAGGTTGTGCGTGGTGGGCTAAAGTGTGGGTACTCAAACCTATTAGAAGATATCTGGCCAGCAGCATGTAAGAGTGGGCCACCAAAATGCCCTCCGTGGATTCACTTCCGAGAGCAGTGTAGCGAGGGCAAGCAATTGAAAAGCTTTGTAAAAAAATTTCATCCACAGCGATACGTGTGCTGTTAAGCCTTAAACCAAAGGCCGAATGTCAAAGAGCCACTATGCTCAAACAAGCAATTGGGTGGTGCCCATCTCCAACGGTGGTGGGACTGTCCTCACGGTAGAAATTCCACATTCCAAGGCCGTGAAAGAGCCGTGCGCTCGCTCAAGCAGGCATCGTGAGATGGTGGAATGGTGGTCTAATGGACAGAACCACTTTCCACGCGTGCGATGAGCTAATGCACACAACTAAGCTTATGGGATAAAAAAAACTAATAAAGTGCATTTGCCTGTGGTTTCATTGATTAGTTGAAGAAAAATCTATTAATGTTCATCCGTGAACAGAGTGTGGAGATAATCGCGTCTGGCAGCTCCTACGCAGACTCATCTCACACACGAATGCATCGCAAACGAAATAATATCCGTCCAAAACTTTACCTTGTAAGAAAAATAAACATGAGTGGCGTTGGTTATATCTCTGAAGCGGCACATTCACTGTCTGTATTATCATTCTTATTCACATACTCCATTGAGGCCTATGGCCATGCTTCTGGATTATGGAATCAATTTAATTTCCTTTCAGCAAATTTACTGAGCACCCCCCTTGAAGCTACTCATGACAATAATTTGCATCTCTTTATTTAATCCCCATGCTATGTCTGTCGGTCCCAAGGGAGTTGGTTTCAGCACACTTCACCACCCTGGTTATTGTGTGTGCTGCCCATCACAGCACTGGTGCAGGTATCACTCGCCACTCATGTCAGCTGCGGCAGGGAATCTAACTCAGGTGACCGGGTCTATAGTGCAGAAAGTGCTAATCCCTAAGACATCGTGCATGCTCTGCCCTTCCACCAGGGCCAGAACACAACACGAGCTATTTGTTTAATCATTTTTGTTTGATTGTTGTATTTTATTGTTTTATTTCATTGCTTTGTTTCATTGTTTTATTTTTATTGTTATATTTCATTGGTTTAGTTATTAGTTTCATTTCGTAGTTTTATTTCATTTTTATTGTTTCATTTCATTGCTTTATTCCATTGTTTCATTTCATTTTTATTGTTTTATTTCATTGATTTATTCCATTGTTTTATTTGTATTGTAGTTCATCGTTTTCTTTTTTATTGTTATAATTAATTGTTTTTTACTGAATTTTACTTATTGTTTTATTGTCCGCACTATTTTGCGACGACCTTCGTGGCAAACACCATAGAGCTGACCCTTTCTTTGTTTCTCCCCCGCGAGTGACGCTGTGGAAATCCATTTGCGTGCACACGGTGCCGAATACACGGAACGCGTCAAAGGTTGTAACTGATGGAGGCTCTCAACGCGCGCCCGACTTGAGCGCGAGTGCGTTTCATCGTCGATTTCTTTTTCCGAAAAGAAGTCCGGCCACGTTATGTGCATCCATCTCTCACGTGACCAATTTAGCCTCTCTATCCAACGCAGGGGTGGGGGGGGGGGGGTTTGACACTGCGATGGTCATGAACATCTGGATTTGCGATCTCGAGATTGCCGGTTCGATCTGTCAGCGTGCATAATAGAGGTTTTATGGGTTAGAACACGTAAATATATGAATGTGTCGTTAAACCGGCCACCACACGACACAGCCAATTAGTAAGGTGTGTCACGTAAACAGAACGTGGCCAATTCGCTACTAGTACAGCACTAGTGTGTAGTGTAGTGTATAATGTAGTGTATAGTGTAGTGTATAGTGTAGTGTATACTGTAGTGTATAGTGTAGTGTATAGTGTAGTGTATAGTTGTGTAGTGTATAGTAGTGTAGTGTATAGTATAGTGTATAGTGTAGTGCATAGTTGTGTAGTGTATAGTAGTGTAGTGTATAGTGTAGCGTATAGTGTAGTATACTAGTACAGCACTAACCAGTGTGTTAGAGAGTAAATCCGCGACATTTACAATCTGAGCACGACGTTCCTCCAGTAATTACAACCGGCATCATCAGGCGACAGCCAGGTTTGTGGAGAAATCCTCCTGTTTCGTCCCTTCAACCAGAAGGATAGGTGTGATGTCGTCACATGTGAGTCCCTCACGTGCGAAGGCCGGGTGGAGTGGGGGGGGTGCTGCCACCGTGGCTGCTGAAACGATGGCACGAACTTCATTCAAACCGCCCACGCCTCTTTGCAGAAAATCTGCGGGTTGCACGTGCTGGGGTCACGTGTGGGCACTCCCACCTATGACAATATGTCTGGCTCGCAAGGGATATTCGGCTCAATATGTTGTTACAGGGGGGCTCTCGATAACTCCCTCTAGCGGAGGCCCTTCCACCAGCAAGTGTTGGATGTTAACTACTTCACCTGGTATACAGGAGGTCGTGGGTTCGATCCAGACCCTGACGCCTGCTGCTTATTTGGAGTTTGCGTGTCTCTCTCCCTGTGGACGCGTGGATTTTTCTCCGGGTCTTCCAGTTTTTCCCTCCACATTTAGAAACGTACATTTAGAGTAATTGGCTGCCATACATTTCCACTCGATAAGCCACTCCATTGAACTATCATTTGTGGCTAGGTCGCTCCTGAAAAAGAGCGATATAGCTCAGTGGGTCTTACCCGCTAAAATAAATAAGAAAGAGTTGGTCGTTCTGTTTGAGAATCGGGAGCAAGCAATTGCAGGGCTGCGCCTTTACCCACATCGTGATATTTGGCACAATCAGATTCCTTATTGAGCATTTTTCATCGGTGGCAGGAAATGGGGTGTGAGGATCGTGCGCGAAAATCTATACGCATGACCGCACTCAAATCCATGCACACGATGCAGTGCAAAATGCACTCTGGAGGGGCCCTCTAACCCCTCGGGTCCCCCCCTCCCTGCAGGCGATTTTGCTCACAGCGGTTTGAGCATCCAGACGACTGCAGCGCCGCGCCCCTTTGACTTCGTGAGTTTTACCCGATGCGGAACCCTACTCCGCATATATCGGAGACCCGCCTGATGTATGTGCAGTATGAACACTGTGATGTCAGTCCAGCTGAGACGTGGACTCCCCTGCGGTTAAAACCCGCACGGGCTGCAGGCCTTCTATCCGTGCGGGCCGCGGGCCTCGCGAGGAGGCCTCCTCCTTGTGCCCAGCGCCCGCGAGGGCCACGCGCACCCCACGCGCGACTCACGGTGGCTCGACGGACAAGGAGTCTCTGAGACTCGGTGAGGCTTTCCCACACCAAAGCCGCCGGACGTCGTTATTTATACAAATTAAAAGGTGGCGCGCGACCTGCTGCTGGTCATTTGTTCCCTTGATGTTGTATATGTAGACACGCGCTGTATCCGTGCGCTCACGTAGAACGTAGATAACGTTCGAAGGATGACCCTAAACGGGCAACATATATATATAACGTGACGGGAGAGAGAAAACGGCTTGACTCGTGAATTCCCTATTCGCGTAGCCGATGTCTGATTAGCGAGGGGTGGGGGCGTTTGGCAGCGTATAAAAGTCCAGCGCAATTTTGTATTGTTATTATTTTCATCTCGCTGCAAATATGACCGATTACTGCCGATACCGGTCAGAGCGCAGCGTCTCCTGCACAGGCGCTTACGACGAGGTGGTGGCGGTGGAGGGGGGGGGGGGGTGCAAAATAAATAATTCGTGAGGCGTCATTGACATTGGGGCAGGTTAAGTGAGGGAAAAGAGAGAGCTCATTTCCGATGAACGCGCATTTCGGTGAGCGAGTCCATTAATCCAATCGATAAAATAAGCGCTGAGACAGCAAGCTGGCAAAATCTGCCTACAGAGCCTGTCGCTGCCCGGCAGAGAGAGATAATTTTATTTGCGACTCCCCCCCCACACCGCCCCCCCCCCTCCCCACCCCGTTTGCTTTTACGGCTGCCCCCACCCCCCCCCATCCGGCTTCCTTTCATTTCCCCTCTCCTCCTCCTCGACCAACCTCGTATTATTCGCTCGCCCGTCGCCCGACGTGCACACAACGATCCGTCCCGTTCAGCCTTTCAACAAACTGGTGGGTGCAAGGGCTTGTTAGGGCAGCCCCTAGCAATTCCAACACGGCGTTCGTGTAGCCAACGCACCACGCGCGGCCGCCTTTGTCTCCCCAGTCCTGTTGTCTGCACCCGACAGCAGGTATTCACTTAAGGCTGAATTAACCAAGGCTTGGGCCCACCGACCTGTGCAGTTGCAACCTGCCACTGCCACTCGTTGGCTAGGGAATGAATCGAGGGTGCCGGGATCACGGCGCAGTGTGCGAACCACAGTACCACCACTCCCAAAGACAAATATCCCCCTATAGACGTAACAGGCAAGTACTGTTATAGAGCACCGATGAAGGCTGACACGTTGCACGAGGGAGTGGGTGGCCAGCACCACACCCCGCCTTCGTCTCCTGAGTGGCAATTTTTAGACATCGCACCGGGTACTCATTTGAGGCTAAGTCAACCTAAGGGAGGCCCGGGACCGGTTCAGATCGTCGTCACCGGCGTTGGCCGTGAGCGCGAAACTAACCTCGGGTCACCGGGTTCGTAGCGCAGCGCGCTAACCGCTCCACCACCGCTCCCAAACACTCACCATTGTGTAGACAGTATGAAGGCACGCGTCACAATTTAGCGTCACAGCATCACAGAGTGGTAGTGGAAGGTTGTGAGACAGACGAATTGCAACCTGCATCACAACGGTGCTCAGTTGTTGTTTTTTTGCCGGCTAATTGCCCGATGATGCTGGATGCAATTACCAGCGAAACGTCGTACTCAAATTGTAAATGTTGTGGTTTCACGCTTCAACACACCGGTTGGCTAAAGCAGTGAACTATTTGTCTTTTGTCAACGTGACACTTTTTTACTGATTGGCCGTGTCGGGTGGTGGAGGGTTACGACACATTTATAAGTAACGCGATCTAAACCCAAAAACGTTGATTATGAATTGGGGAGGAAAGTTTACACTGCACGAACAATGCAAAATAAACTGTTGACTTCGATAATAAGCCACAAGTTTTTTTTATGCTTAATCCAAAATGCTGAAATTGTCATTTGATCCAAAATGCTTCACCAAGCAAAGCCTCGTTTCAAAGACTGGCTTATCAGCTTGTAGTATTTGTCTTCTCAAAGCACCACAGATTTATACTCAGTTACTTGAAAACAGTTCATCTCTACGCATAACTCTCACACACACACAGGTTGGCGCAGTGGTAGCGTGCGTGCCTCACAGCAAGAAGCGGCTGGGTTTAACTTCTGGCCTGTGCGTATTTCTGTGCAGGCGTTCGTATGTTCTGCCCCTGTTCGGCACGGGTTTCTTCCGGGTTCTCCGGGTTCCTCCCACGGCTAAAACATCCCGCACGACTTAGCTTCCACCACAGTGGAGTGATGTTAACTACCTCGCCTGGTATGCAAGAGGCCATGGGTTCGATCTCGACTCTGACGCCTGCTGCATATTTGGAATTTGCATGTCCCTCTCTTCCCGTGCGTCGTGTGGATTTTTCTCCGGGTTCTCCGGTTTTGTTTCCACGTTATAAGCCACTTCGTTGAGTTATAACTTGTGATAGCCAGATCGCTTCTGAAAAATAGCTAAATAGCTCAGTGGGCCTTACCTGGTAAAAAGTAAATAAAAATAGTGTATAATGTTAACTGTTATTGGCCAAACATCCCGATGCTGATTTCTCAGTTGGTACTACACGCAGCATCATCGCCCCCATTCTGCAAAGACTCGCCAGGACCCTCCTGACAAAAGAGCCCTGAGACTCAGTAAGGATTTCCTCGGTAAACGTGCATAACATTTTTTTTAAAAGTAAACAATGCTCAACTACTTTACGTGGGAGAAGAATAAATGTTGTGATGGGCAGGTGTGGCATAATGATGCGACAAGAGATTGCTTAATGGCAGCGCGAGATGGGCTAAAGGGCAAAAAGGTCCATAGGCTGACTGGTGATTAGTGTCT